>NC_135819.1:9145354-9296739 GCF_964213995.1 Mustelus asterias | reverse complement strand
GTGGTTAACACTGCTGCCTCACAGCGCCAGGGACCCCGAGTTTGATTCCCGGCTTGGGTCACCTGTCTGTGCGGAGTCTGCACGTTCTCCCCATGTCTGTGTGGGTTTCCTCCGGGTGCTCCGGTTTCGTACAATCCAAAGATGTGTGGGTTAGGCGGATTGGTCATGCTGAATTGCCCCCGAGTGTCAGGGAGCCTAGCGAGGGAAATATGTTGAGTTACGGGGATAGGGCCTGGGTGGGATTGTGGTCAGTGCAGGCTCGATGGGTCGAATGGCCTCATTCGGCACTGTAGGGATTCTATTCTATGGAAATAAGGCACAAAATCCATCAGGAGAGGATCCCACACACCAGGACCACTAACTACCCACCCCTCACCCCCCCAATCAAAAACCTCTCTCATAGACAAAGCTGTAAACTCATCATCGGAAAAGGCATTCAGAGCGGATTCAACATTAATTCCCCAAGGACTCAGGGATAAATTATTTAAACTGGCAAGGGAAGGGGGAAGGGGGGGGGGGGGAAAGGGGGGGGAGAAAGGGGGGGGGAGAAAGGGGGGGGGGAGAAAGGGGGGGGGAGAAAGGGGGGGGGAGAAAGGGGGGGGGAGAAAGGGGGGGGAGAAAGGGGGGGGGAGAAAGGGGGGGGGGAGAAAGGGGGGGGGGAGAAAGGGGGGGGGAGAAAGGGGGGGGGGAGAAAGGGGGGGGGAGAAAGGGGGGGGGAGAAAGGGGGGGGGAGAAAGGGGGGGGGAGAAGGGGGGGGGGAGAAGGGGGGGGGGGGAGAAAGGGGGGGGGAGAAAGGGGGGGGGGAGAAAGGGGGGGGGAGAAAGGGGGGGGGGAGAAAGGGGGGGGGAGAAAGGGGGGGGGGAGAAAGGGGGGGGGGAGAAAGGGGGGGGGGAGAAAGGGGGGGGGGAGAAAGGGGGGGGGGGAGAAAGGGGGGGGGAGAAAGGGGGGGGGAGAAAGGGGGGGGGGAGAAAGGGGGGGGGAGAAAGGGGGGGGGGAGAAAGGGGGGGGGAGAAAGGGGGGGGGGAGAAAGGGGGGGGGAGAAGGGGGGGGGAGAAAGGGGGGGGGGAGAAAGGGGGGGGGGAGAAAGGGGGGGGGAGAAAGGGGGGGGGAGAAAGGGGGGGGGAGAAAGGGGGGGGGAGAAAGGGGGGGGGAGAAAGGGGGGGGGAGAAAGGGGGGGGGGAAAAGGGGAGGGGGGGAAAGGGGGGGGAGAAAGGGGGGAGAGGGGGGAGGGGGGGAGAAAGGGGGGGAGGGGGAGGGGGGGGGGGGGGAGGGAAGGAGGGAGGGAGGAATAATCCTCTCTTGCAGTTCAGACATCTCGATCTTGAACTTCCGAGGGTTCGATTCCACGATGCGTTCGCAGTAGTTAAGGGACAAAGAAACAGAGAGACTATAGTTTGCAGTTATAGATAACAGAAACAGACATGACGGCGCAGTGGTTAGCACTGCTGCCTCACAGCGCCAGGGACCCGGGTTCGATTCCCGGCTTGGGTCACTGTCTGTGTGGAGTCTGCACGATCTCCCCGTGTCTGCGTGGGTTTCCTCCGAGTGCTCCGGTTTCCTCCCACTGTCCGAAAGAAATGCAGGTTAGGTGGATTGGCCTTGCTAAATTGTCCCTTAGTGTCCAAAGATGTGAGGGTCAGAGGGATTGGCCATGCTAAATTGTCCCTTAGTGTCCAAAGATGTGAGGGTCAGAGGGATTGGTCATGCTAAATTGTCCCTTAGTGTCCAAAGATGTGAGGGTCAGAGGGATTGGCCATGCTAAATTGCCTTAGTGTCAGGGGGATTTGTAGGGTGGGGTTACAGGGATAGGACCTGGGTGGGATTGTTGTCGGTGCAGGCTCGATGGGCTGAATGGCCTCTTTCTGCACTATAGGATTCTATGACTGTGACAATTCCTTCACAGACGCAGTATGAGCTTTGATGACACATTATTTACAGGAATATCCGAATCCAGAGAAGTTACAATCAAACAAAGTTTGGAAATGTTGCAGTTTTTTTTAAGCATGCTTCAACATAAAAAAACTCCACAGTGGTCTCTGAGGTCACACAGAGTGGTCTTGGAGAGTTAGTTATCGCAAGTTTTTAAATCACTGGCTAGAGATGGGTGAGGGGAAATTCTTTCTAGTCAGAGAGTTGTCAGGGTCCGGAACACTCGTACTGGAAACCAATTCAATCAGTAATTTTAAAACGGATTTATTTGGGGGAACCGGCACTGGAGGATGGCAAATTCACCAAAAAAAGGGATGTGGGACTTACCGAGGTGGCGCTTCCAAAAAGCCAGGACAGGGGTGATGGGCTGAATGGCCTCCTGTGCCGTATGTTTCTCTGATTCTAGGAACCAAGTCAACACAGGGAAGGTCTGGAAACTCTCACGCAACATTCACAGGGGACACAGCAATCACCCAGCCCCTGCTGCAGATCTTTGTCCCAGCAGGAAGCAACAAACACAGGGCTCAGCTGTGAAGAGGCTGACACACAAGTTTAAAGTTTATTGATTCGTGCCACAAGGAGGCTTACATTAACACTGCAGCGAAATTACTGTGAAAATCCCCTAGTCGCCACACTCTGGCACCTGTTCGGGTACACTGAGGGAGAATTTAGCACGGCCAATGCACCTTAACCAGCACGTCTTCCGGACTGTGGGAGGAAACCGGAGCACCAGGAGGAAACCCACGCAGACACGGGGAGAACCTGCAGACTCCGCACAGACAGTGACCCAAGCCGGGAATCAAACCCAGGTCCATGGCACTAAGAGGCAGCAGTGCGAGCCACTGTGCCACCGTACCCCAGTTTGGTTTGGTACCGTAAGAAGTCTCACAACACCAGGGTTAAAGTCCAACAGGTTTATTTCATAGAATCCCTACAGTGCAGAAAGAGGCCATCTGGCCCATCGAGTCTGCACCGACCACAATCCCACCCAGGCCCTACCCCCATATCCCTACACATTTACCCGCTAATCCCTTTAACCTACGCATCTCAGGACACTAAGGGGCAATTTTAGCATGGCCAATCAACCTAACCCGCACATCTTTGGACTGTGGGAGGAAACCGGAGCACCCGGAGGAAACCCACGCAGACACGGGGAGAATGTGCAAACTCCACACAGACAGTGACCCGAGCCGGGAATCGAACCCAGGTCCCTGGAGCTGTGAAGCAGCAGTGCTAGCCACTGTGCTACTGTGCCGCCCAGCACGGGCGTAGCACGAGCTTTCGGAGCGCGGCTCCTTCTTCAGGTGAATACAGGATTTGTTTCACAAACAGGGCAAATATAGACACAACCTCAATTACAAGATAATGGTTGGAATGCGAGTCTTAATAGGTAATCAAGTCTTTAAAGGTACAGACAATGTGAGTGGAGAGAGGGTTAAGCACAGGTTAAAGAGATGTGTATTATCTCCAGCCAGGACAGTTAGTGAGATTTTGCAAGTCCAGGGGGCAAGTTGTGGGGGTTACAGATAATGTGACATGAACCCAAGATCCCGGTTGAGGCCGTCCTCCTGTGTGCGGAACTTGGCTATCAGTTTCTGCTCAGCGACTCTGCGCTGTTGTGTGTCGTGAAGGCCGCCTTGGAGAACGCTTACCCGAAGATCAGAGGCTGAATGCCCGTGACTGCTGAAGTGTTCCCCGACTGGAAGAGAACACTCCTGCCTGGTGATTGTCGAGCGGTGTTCATTCATCCGCTGTCGTAGCGTCTGCATGGTCTCCCCAATGTACCATGCCTCGGGACATCCTTTCCTGCAGCGTATCAGGAACATTGGCCAAGTCGCAAGAGTATGTACCGTGTACCTGGTGGAAGGTGTTCTCACGTGAGATGATGGCATCCGTGTTGATGATCTTGCAGAGGTTGCTGTGGCTGGGTTGTGTGGTGTCGTGGTCACTGTTCTCCTGAACATTGTCTACCTGATACGCTGCAGGAAAGGATGTCCCGAGGCATGGTACATCGGGGAGACCATGCAGACACTACGACAATGGATGAATGAACACCGCTCGACAATCACCAGGCAGGGGTGTTCTCTTCCTGTGGGGGAGCACTTCAGCAGTAATGGGCATTCAGCCTCTGATCTTCGGGTAAGTGTTCTCCAAGGCGGCCTTCACGACACACGACAGCGCAGAGTTGCTGAGCAGAGACTGATAGCCAAGTTCCGCACACACGAGGACGGCCTCAACCGGGATCTTGGGTTCATGTCACACTATCTGTAACCCCCACGACTTGCCTGGGCTTGCAAAAATCTCACTAACTGTCCTGTCTGGAGACAATACACATCTCTTTAACCTGTGCTTAACCCTCTCTCCACTCGCTTTGTCTGTACCTGTGAAGACTTGATTACCTGTAAAGACTCGCATTCCAACCATTATCTTGTAATTGAGTCTGTGCCTATATATGTCCTGTTTATGAATCAAATCCTGCACTCACCTGAGGAAGGAGCAGCGCTCCGAAAGCTCGTGCTACCAAATAAACCTGTTGGACTTTAACCTGGTGTTGTGAGACTTCTTACTGTGCCCACCCCAGTCCAACGCCGGCATCTCCACATCAAGGTTTGGTACCAGCTGGGGAAGGAGGGCAAATTAATAACAGATCTTTTTGCGAATGCATGAAAACCCGTGAGCGAGTGAGAGGGAAGGGCGCACATCGGCCACTGAAGGATATCAATCGTCTCATCCAGATCCTCCAGGTCCCACTCGATGCTCCTCAGGCTGTTGCGGAGTTCATTTGTCGTCCAGTCATGTTCCTCCTTGCTGATGCTGTGTGTGTCCTGCAGTAGCTCACACCATCGCTGGTACAGGCCCCAGGCCGTGTTCACTGCCTTCTGCACCTCCCTGTAAGCAAAGGAAGACACCTCACAGCATGTTAACGAGGGAGGGGAAGCGAGCCGGAGGGGGGGGGGGGGGGGGGGGGGGGGGGGCACTGTGAGGGTCACACCATCCTCAATGCTTTGCCGATAAGCAGCAAACTGGCAATACATGGGAAGCGACGGCCTGGTGGTATCATCCTATTGATCTAGAAACTCAGCTAATGTTCCGGGGTCCCGGGTTCAAATCCCGCCATGGCAGATGGTGGAATTTGAATTCAATTAAAAAAATATCTGGAATTAAGAATCTACTGATGACCATTGTCGGAAAAACCCATCTGAGTCACTGATGTCCCTTTAGGGAAGGAAATCTGCCGTCCTTATCCGGTCTGGCCTACACATGACTCCAGAGCCACAGCAATGGGGTTGACTCTCAACTGCCCTCGGACAACTAGGGATGGGCGATAAATGCTGGCCCGGCCAGCGACGCCCATGTCCCACGAATGAATTAACAAAAAGATAAACCTCACATTTCTACAGCGCCTTTCGCAGACTCGATAGCAGTGTCTAACATCACCCCAGTCCAACCCATTGCTACACACCGTAACCACCGCTGACGCACAGGGGGGGGACAGGTGGGATCTCAGGAGTTTTACCCAAGTGAGAGACAAAGAGAAAACCCCCTCAAAATAGAATCAAATCCATCACATTCCACAGATGGATAAAGAGATTGTTAGAATTACATCCCAACTGTTAACACAAAGGCTAGGAGGAGATTTGATAGCGATGTTTGCAAATCAGGGAAGGGTTTGGATAGGGTAAATAAACAGAAACTGATTTCAATGGCTGATTGGAGGCACTATGAGATCAATCTATTTCTGAATATTTATCCACAGGATGTGGGTGTTGCTGGCTCGGCAGCATTTATTACCCACAGGGGAGCTCCAATCTGGAATGCATGATCTGATGCGATACAGATTCAAACAGGAACTGGATAAACACTTGAACTAATTGTAGGGGTAAGGGAGAGTGGGACAAACGGGATTGTTCTGGGTTTCCTCCGGGTGCTCCGGTTTCTTCCTGCAGTCCAAAGATGTGCAGGTTAGGTGGATTGGCCAGGGTAAACAGTTACAGGGATAGGACAGGAAAGAGGGACTTGATAAGATACCGGGTCAGAGAGTCAGCACAGTAAGAAGTCTCACAACACCAGGTTAAAGTCCAACAGGTTTATTTGGTAGCACAAGCTTTCGGAGCGCTGCCCCTTCATCAGGCGAGGAAGGAGCGGTGCTCCAAAAGCTTGTGCTACCAAATAAACCTGTTGGACTTTAACCTGGTGTTGTGAGACTACTTACTGTGCTTACCCCAGTCCAATGCCAGCATCTCCACATCAGAGTCAGTACAGATTCAATGTGCTGAATGACCTCCTTCTGTTCTGTAATATTCAATGACTGCACAGCATAAAGTATTCTGTTGACTGGAAAGAAACTACAAAGGGTTGTGAATGTAGCCCAGTCCATCACGCAAACCAGCCTCCCATCCATTGACTCTATCTACACTTCCCGCTGCCTCAGAAAAGCAGCCAGCATAATTAAGGACCC
The DNA here is from genome assembly GCF_964213995.1 of Mustelus asterias. NCBI lineage: Eukaryota > Metazoa > Chordata > Chondrichthyes > Carcharhiniformes > Triakidae > Mustelus > Mustelus asterias. The sequence goes on along the minus strand of NC_135819.1, from coordinate 9,290,351 downwards.
CACGCACCCCGGACATTCTCTCTTCCACTTTCTTCCATCAGGAAAAAGATACAAAAGTCTGAGGTCACGTACCAACCGACTCAAGAACAGCTTCTTCCCTGTTGCCGTCAGACTTTTGAATGGACCTACCTCGCACTAAGATGATCTTTCTCCCACCCTAGCTATGACTGTAACACTACATTCTGCACTCTCTCCTTTCCTTCTCTATGAACAGTATGCTTTGTCTGTATAGCATGCAAGAAACAATACTTTTCACTGTATACGAATACATGTATATGTGTATATGTTCACTGTATACCAATACATGTTGTGTACATGTTCACTGTATACCAATACATGTTGTGTACATGTTCACTGTATACCAATACATGTATGTGTATGTGTTCACTGTATACCAATACATGTATGTGTACATGTTCACTGTATACCAAAACATGTTATGTGTACATGTTCACTGTATACTAATACATGTTATGTGTACATGTTCACTGTATACCAACACATGTATGTGTACATGTTCACTGTATACCAAAACATGTTGTGTACATGTTCACTGTATACCAAAACATGTTGTGTACATGTTCACTGTATACTAATACATGTTATGTGCACATGTTCACTGTATACCAATACATGTTGTGTACATGTTCACTGTATACCAATACATGTATGTGTACATGTTCACTGTATACCAAAACATGTTATGTGTACATGTTCACTGTATACCAACACATGTATGTGTACATGTTCACTGTATACCAAAACATGTTGTGTACATGTTCACTGTATACCAAAACATGTTGTGTACATGTTCACTGTATACTAATACATGTTATGTGCACATGTTCACTGTATACCAATACATGTATGTGTATGTGTTCACTGTATACCAATACATGTATGTGTACATGTTCACTGTATACCAAAACATGTTATGTGTACATGTTCACTGTATACTAATACATGTTATGTGTACATGTTCACTGTATACCAATACATGTATGTGTACATGTTCACTGTATACCAATACATGTTGTGTACATGTTCACTGTATACCAATACATGTTGTGTACATGTTCACTGTATACCAATACATGTTGTGTACATGTTCACTGTATACCAATACATGTTATGTGTACATGTTCACTGTATACCAATACATGTTATGTGTACATGTTCACTGTATACTAATACATGTTATGTGTACATGTTCACTGTATACCAATACATGTTATGTGTACATGTTCACTATATACTAATACATGTATATGTACACATGTTCACTCTATACTAATACACAATAAACCTGCCCATCTTGGAACACTAAGGGTTAATTTAGCATTGCCAACAATAAATCAAATCACAAAGTTTTTTGGAGATTGTGAAAGGGAATATATAGAAAACTGAGCTTCTTCTTTTAGAATGACATCATCCAAATGCAAAATAGAACTTTCCAAACTCCTGCAGCCTCACTTGTTGTGACTTGTCTCTGTCCTGTGGATTCTGCTCAAATCTCCACAAGCACCCCACCCCTGCTCACCCCCGATGGCCGGATTTGCACAGCAGTGGGAACGGACTGGAGAGAGAGTTGGGGAGCTTTGGAAGTTTCTGAATCATTACATGAACTCAGCTGCAGAGCTAGGTGGCTGCAAGCAGCCCAGTGCACAGGGGGAAAGCAAGCAGTCCAGCCCTGAGCTGCCAAGCACAGCCTCCCAGTAAAAAAAAGTCAACTGTTGCTGCACTGATCCATAACTCACCCTTTGACAACAAAAAATGGATCCTCCAGTGACATCTTTTTCCCTCAACAATGCACAGTGTCAGCTCCCACTGCCAGCCTCAATACCATCCGGGAAACACTTCCCCATCACATGATAGACCATTTCAACATCAGACAAGATCAGCGACTGCAAACTCTCTAAAGCAGAATGAAGAGCTCCAGCTACTGGTGTTGGAGGACCTCAACACTTTCTTGTCTCCAAATCCACTCCCTCATCTGCCTCAATGACACACCAGCTAATGGTTTTTTCCGAAGACAACTCTTCACTCAGGAAGGAGCAACACTCTAAAAGCTCCTGCTGCCAAAATAAACCTGTTGGGCTTTAAGCTGGTGTTGTGAGACTTCTTACTGTGCCCACCCCAGTCCAACACTGGCATCTCCACATCCTGGTGAACCATAGAAGTCATGATGTGGAGATGCCGGCGTTGGACTGGGGTGAACACAGCAAGAGTTTTAACAACACCAGGTTAAAGTCCAACTGGTTTATTTGGTAGCAAAAGTCCACCTTTCGGAGCGCTCCGAAAGCTTGTGTGGCTTTTGCTACCAAATAAACCTGTTGGACTTTAACCTGGTGTTGTGAGACTTCGAACCATAGAAGAGCAGGGGAGTTCTTTCCCGCTGTGTCCAAAATCAATTCACAAAAATCAACTAACACCACAGAAACAGATTGTAACAGTGCGGCAGCCGAAACAGAAAATGCTGCAAAATCTCAGCAAGTCTGGCAGCATCTGTGGGGGAGAAAGTTCCCGGTTCCATAGAATCCCTACAGTGCAGAAGGAGGCCATTCAGCCCATCGAGTCTGCACTGACCACAATCCCACCCTTTCCCCATAACCCCATATATTGACCCTAGCTAGTCCACCTGACTCAAAGGGACAATTTAGCACGGCCAATCCACCTAACCCACACATTTTCAGACCTGCAAATGCTCTCTTTCAAATAGTTTAAAGTCACACGGTGACACAGTGGTTAGCACTGCTGCCTCACAGCGCCAGGGATCTGGGTTCGATTCCTGGTCTCGGGTCACTATCTGTGTAGAGTTTGCACCTTCTCCCCGTGTCTGCGTGGGTTTCCCCCCACAGTGGCAATAAGAACTAATTGATTAGTTTTAAAGTTTATTTATTAGTGTCACAAGTAAGGCTTACATTAACACCACAGTGAAGTTACTGTGAAAATCCCCTAGTCGCCACACTCCGGCGCCTGTTCGGGTACACTGAGGGAGAATTTAGCACGGGCAATGCATCTAACCTGCACATCTTTCAGACTGTGGGAGGAAACTGGAGCACCCGGAGGAAACCCGCGCAGACAGAGGGAGAATGTTCAAATTCCACACAGACAGTGACCCAAGCCAGGAATCGAACCCGGGTTCCTGAAGCTGTGAGGCAGCAGTGCTAACTACTGTGCCACTGTGCCACCCTAGTATCACAGGACTAGTAATCCAGGGTGACATGAGGGATTGAGTTTAGGAGTCCGGGGATAATGATGCAGCTTTATAAGACCCTCGTCAGACCCCACTTGGAGTACTGTGCTCAGTTCTGGTCGCCTCATTACAGGAGGGATGTGGAAATGATTGAAAGGGTGCAGAGAAGATTTACAAGGATGTTGCCTGGATTGGTTGGCATGCCTTATGAGGATAGGCTGAGGGAGCTCGGTCTTTTCTCCTTGGAGAGACGAAGGATGAGAGGTGACCTGATAGAGGTGTACAAGATGTTGAGAGGTATAGATCGGGTGGATTCTCTGAGGCTTTTTCCCAGGGCTGCAATGGCTGCTACGAGAGGACACAGGTTTAAGGTGCTGGGGAGTAGGTACAGAGGAGATGTCAGGGGTAAGTTTTTCACTCAGAGGGTGGTGGGTGAGTGGAATCGGCTGCCGTCAGTGGTGGTGGAGGCAAACTCGATAGGGTCTTTTAAGAGACTTCTGGATGAGTACATGGGACTGAATAGGATTGAGGGTTATAGGTAAGCCTATATATAAGCCTAGGTAGGTAGGGACATGACCGGCGCAACCTGTGGGCCGAAGGGCCTGTTTGTGCTGTATTTTTTCTATGTTCTAAAATCCCACCAAAGCAACTAGCGGAAGTGACTAGTCCCTGTAATCTGCTTCACCAATGTCTTTTAGGGGAAAGAACATTGGCTATTGTTACACAGCTACCATGTGACTCCAGACTAGCTCTGACGAAGGGTCATCCAGACTCGAAACTTTGGCTCTAATCTCTCTCCACAGATGCTGTCAGACCTGCTGAGATTTTCCAGCATTTTCTGATTTTGTTTCAGATTCCAGCATCTGCAGTATTTGGGTTTTATCCCCGTAATGTGGATAGTTGCCCCCTGAAATGATCTTGCAAGCCCTGAAGGTTAGGACAACTCGGATTGGGTTACAAGTGCTGGTCTTGCTTAGAAAAACCCACATCCCATGAATAAAAAAGCTTTTGCTCCCTGTCTACGTGGTTCAATGTCAAATTGTCGCGATGATACTTCTACGACTCTCACCAGCTTTTACAGATGCACCATAGAAAGCATTCTTTCTGGTTGTAAGCTTGGTATGGGCTCCTGCTCTGCCCAAGACTACAAGGAACTACAAAAGGTCGTGAATGTAGCCCCATCCATCACGCAAACCAGCCTCCCATCCATTGGCTCTGTCTACACTTCCCGCTGCCTCGGCAAAGCAGCCAGCATAATTAAGGACCCCACACACCCCGGACATTCTCTCTTCCACCTTCTTCCTTCGGGAAAAAGATACAAAAGTCTGAGGTCACGTGCCAACCGATTCAAGAACAGCTTCTTCCCTGCTGCTGTCAGACTTTTGAATGGACCTACCTCGCATTAAGTTGATCTTTCTCTACACCCTAGCTATGACTGTAACACTACATTCTGCACTCTCTCCTTTCCTTCTCTATGAACGGTATGCTTTGTCTGTACAGCGCGCAAGAAACAATACTTTTCACTGTACGTTAATACATGTGACAATAATAAATCAAATCAAATCAAATCAAATAATGTCAAGTGCAGTGGGATGTTATATTTTACCATATCAGAGATGCTTTTTAAATACAAATCATTACTCTTTTTTAGAATCTACATTATTGGGAGGGATTAAGTTGAATTCCAGAATTATTACTGATTTTTTTGATTTGATTTGATTTATTATTGTCACATGTACTAGTATACAGTGAAAAATATTGTTTCTTGCGCACTATACAGACAAAGCATACTGTTCATAGAGAAGGAAACGACAGAGTGCAGAATGTAGTGTTACAGTCATAGCTAGGGTGTAGAGAAAGATTAACTTAATGTGAGCTGGGTCCATTCAAAAGTCTGATGGTAGCAGGAAAGAAACTGTTTTTGAATCAGTTGGTACGTGACCTCAGACTTTTGTATCCTTTTCCTGAAGGAAGAAAGTGGAAGAGAGAATGTCCGGGGTGTGTGGGGTCCTTAATTATGCTGGCTGCTTTGCCAAGGCAGCAGGAAGTGTAGACAGAGTCAATGGATGGGAGGCTGGTTTGCGTGATGGATTGGGCTACATTCACGACCCTTTGTAGTTTCTTGCGGTCTTGGGCAGAGCAGGAGCCATACCAAGCTGTGATACAACCAGAAAGAATGCTTTCTGTGGTGCATCTGTAAAAGTTGGTGAGAGTCATAGTGGACATGCCAAATTTCCTTAGTCTTCTGAGAAAGTTGGTGGGCTTTCTTAACTATAGTGTCAGCATGGTGGGACCAGGACAGGTTGTTGGTGATCTGGACACCTAAAACCTTGAAGCTCTCAACCATTTCTACTTCAAGACCATTGATGTAGACAGGGGCATGTTCTCCTTTACGCTTCCTGAAGTCGATGACTGCTTTTCATCCATTCTTAAATAGAGGAACCACATTAGTTGTTCTCCAGTCATCTGGCACTTCCCCCATAATGTGGAGATGCCGGCGTTGGACTGGGGTAAACACAATAAGGAGTCTAACAACACCAGGTTAAAGTCCAACAGGTTTATTTGGTAGCAAACGCCACTCCAAACACCATTTGGTGGCGTTTGCTACCAAATAAACCTGTTGGACTTTAACCTGGTGTTGTTAGACTCCTCACTGTACTTCCCCCATAGCCAGAGAGGGAGCTAGAGCTTTGTCAAAGGGTCATCTGGACTCAAAATGCCAGCTCTTTTCACTCCTTACAGATGCTGCCAGACCGGTTGAGATTTTCCAGCATTTTCTCTTTTGGCTTCTCTCTACCAATGTCCTCTGGCTGCACCCACAGATTGCCCCTTTGGTCCCTAATGGGTCCTACTCTTTCCCTGGTTATCCTGTTCCCATTGATATGCTTATAGAATATCTTCGGATTTTCCCAACTTTTACCAGCCTGAGTTTTCTCATATCCCCTTTTTGATTTGATTTGATCAGTAAGGATAGGCAACAACACCTCTTCCATGACTATCCTCAACACCGGTGCCCACAAGGCTGTGTTCTCAGACCCTACTATACTCCTTATACACCTATGACTGTGCGGCCAAATTCCCCTCTAGTTCAATTTTCACGTTTGCTGACGACACCACTGTAGTGGGTCGGATCTCAAACAATGATGAGACAGAGTACAGGAATGAGATAGAGAATCTGGTGAACTGGTGCAGCAACAATAATCTCTCCCTCAATGTCAACAAAATGAAGGAGATCGTCATCGACTTCAGAAGCATAAAGGAGAACATGCCTCTCTCTACATCAATGGGGACGAAGTAGAAAGGGTCGTAAGCTTCAAGCTTTTAGATGTCCAGATCACCAACAACCTGTCCTGGTCCCCCCCCCCCCCCATGCCGACACTATAGTTAAGAAAGCCCACCAACGCCTCTACTTTCTCAGAAGACTAAGGAAATTTGTCATGTCAGCTACGACTCTCACCAACTTTTACAGATGCACCATAGAAAGCATTCTTTCTGGTTGTACCACAGCTTGGTATGGCTCCTGCTCTGCCCAAGACTGCAAGGAACTACAAAAGGTCGTGAATGTAGCCCAATCCATCACGCAAACCAGCCTGCCAACCATTGACTCTGTCTACACTTCCCCCTGCCTCGGAAAAGCAGCCAGCATAATTAAGGACCCCACGCACCCCGGACATTCTCTCTTCCACCTTCTTCCGTCGGAAAAAAGATACAAAAGTCTGAGGTCACGTGCCAACCGATTCAAGAACAGCTTCTTCCCTGCTGCTGTCAGACTTTTGAATGGACCTACCCCGCATTAAGTTGATCTTTCTCTACACCCTAGCTATGACTGTAACACTACATTCTGCACTCTCTCCTTTCCTTCTCTATGAACGGTATGTTTTGTCTGTATAGCGCGCAAGAAACAATACTTTTCACTGTATGTTAATACATGTGACAATAATAAATCAAATCAAATCAAACAACTGAACTCAATGGATTCAGACACTTGAAAAAGTCAAATTGCTTCCACTGCTTGGGTCTGTGGGATTTTTTCAGAACTTTCCTATCATGCATCTCCATCCAATTAAACCTGTGTATCCACTTCCTCCCTGGTGGTGAATTGTTTTTAATAGCGGTCTGATTCACTTGCCACTTCATGTTATCATTCCTGAAGGAATCAGGTGTCCATTACTAATGCTAAAAGTCACCATCATCAGACCATAAGATCATAAGACATAGGAGCAGAATTAGGCCACTCGGCCCATCGAGTCTGCTCCACCATTCAATCATGGCTGATATTTTTCTCATCCCCATTCTCCTCCCATAACCCCTGATCCCCTTATTAATCAAGAACCTATCTATCTCTGTCTTAAAAGCACTCAATGACCCGGCCTCCACAGCCTTCTGCGGCAAAGAGTTCCACAGATTCACCACTTTCTGGCTGAAGAAATTCCTCCTCATCTCTGTTTTAAAGGATCGTCCCTTCAGCTTGAGGTTGTGCCCTCTGGTTCTAGTTTTTCCTACTAGTGGAAACATCCTCTCCATGTCCACTCTATCCAGGCCTCACAGTATTCTGTAAGTTTCAATAAGATCCCCCCTCATCCTTCTAAACTCCAACGAGTACAGACCCAGAGTCCTCAACCGTTCCTCATACGACAAGCTCTTAATTCCAGGGATCATACTTGTGAACCTCCTCTGGATCCTTTCCAAGTAAGAAGTTTAACAACACCAGGTTAAAGTCCAACAGGTTTATTTGGTAGCAAAAGCCACACAAGCTTTCGAGGCTCTGAGCCCCTTCTTCAGGTGAGTGGGAATTCTGTTCACAAACAGAACTTATAAGACACAGACTCAATTTACATGAATAATGGTTGGAATGCGAATACTTACAACTAATCCAGTCTTTAAGAAACAAAACAATGGGAGTGGAGAGAGCATCAAGACAGGCTAAAAAGATGTGTATTGTCTCCAGACAAGACAGCCAGTGAAACTCTGCAGGTCCACGCAACTGTGGGAGTTACAAATAGTGTGACATAAATTCTGATTCTAGGATCGCATGATAAAGACTCAGGAGGAAAAAAGCAGAAATATTTATGTGAAATAGTGTGACATAAACCCAATATCCCGGTTGAGGCCGTCCTTGTGTGTGCGGAACCTGGCTATCAGTTTCTGCTCAGCGACTCTGCGCTGTCGTGTGTCGCGAAGGCCGCCTTGGAGAACGCTTACCCGAATATCAGAGGCCGAATGCCCGTGACCGCTGAAGTGCTCCCCAACAGGAAGAGAACAGTCTTGCCTGGTGATTGTCGAGCGGTGTTCATTCATCCGTTGTCGCAGCGTCTGCATAGTTCTGCATAGTTCTGCATAGTCTGCATAGTTCTGCATAGTTCTGCCAGATGACACTGACAGTCCGCTCAGGGAACCATCCGACAGGAACCACCATCTCCTTTTCCCTCAGGGCCCCCAGGACAGTGCACACTGACCACTGCTTGATCACCAGGTGTGTTTCTGGAAACATTTCTCCATGAAGGACAGGTGCTGTGATTGTTGATGTGAGATGTGTTAGTAATCCTGGTTGAAATGGTAACAGGTACAGACAGGTACTGACCCAAGTGAGTCCTAGTGTAGAGGATATTGTTCTGATTTTGGTTATTTCCAGTGGCATTGTATGTGAAATGTCAAAGGAGTTCGTGTATTTTTCAGACACAGTTCGATCTCCCTTGCCCGGAGTCTGTGAGGTTTGTAGCTGCTGTGATATTGCCCATCAGATTCGCTTGGCCAAATCTGGTCGTCACTCAGTGTTTGCTTGTGGCCGCCAGTCCAAATAAGACGCAGTGTTGAGGTTAATGAGAGCAGAGGCAAAGGAGTCAACGCCCCCACAAGCGGTTAACTCAAGACCTCCTCCACCTCAATGGCAGCGTCCTCTCTCACAGTCGAGTCTATGCAGGTTAAACTATCCTCAAGACACTGTGTATATCACTAATCCCTGGTCGCCACTCTGGCAACCACCACCAGCCAGCCCACCCCCTCAAAGGGAGTCTAGGGTCCTCTGGGGCTGTGGCGACCTTACCCAAGTCAGAAGAAATGACTGACTTTGATTAGAAAAATACATACTTTAACATTTATATAAAATTACAAAGAAAGAGGCACTTTTCCAAAGTGATTTAATTGGGTTACATTCCTTCTCAATCCTTCTGGATGGTTCAGTGTCCCACACTGTTGGGAGTAAAAGGTGAAGGGGATTTTCACAGTAACTTCATTGCGGTGTTAATGTAAGCTTACTTGTGACATTAATAAATAAACTGTAACTTTAAAAGCTTTTACAGAGCTTTCCCCCTAATCCTATCATCAAACCTTGAAACTGAAAAACACTCCGATGTTTTTTTGATGAACTGGGTGTGACTCTCTCTCTCTGTGTCTCTCTGTGTGTTACTCACGGTCCTGGGGGAGTTTCCAACAAATCCAAATATGGACTCGGAAATTGACATCGTCCAGCCCGCTTGAAACTGACGAGGCGCCAGAACCATCCGGCCGGACCATATATGGAGCATGAGGCTCACAGACTGAGAGCGGGGAACCCCAGGGGAGAGGGAGCGGATTAAAGTTCAGAGAGGAGGTGGGGGGAGATGGGGGGGGGAGGGGGAGATTGGGGAGATGGGGGGGGGGGGAGATTGGGGAGATGGGGGGGGGGGAGATTGGGGAGATGGGGGGGGGGGGGAGATTGGGGAGATGGGGGGGGGGGGGAGATTGGGGAGATGGGGGGGGGGGAGATTGGGGAGATGGGGGGGGGGGGAGATTGGGGAGATGGGGGGGGGGAGATTGGGGAGATGGGGGGGGGGGAGATTGGGGAGATGGGGGGGGGAGATTGGGGAGATGGGGGGGGAGATGGGGGGGAGATTGGGGAGATTGGGGGGGGGGAGATTGGGGAGATGGGGGGGAGATGGGGGGGGAGATTGGGGAGATGGGGGGGGGAGATTGGGGAGATGGGGGGGGGAGATTGAGGAGAGGGGGGGGAGATTGAGGAGGAGGGGAGATTGAGGAGGGGGGGGAGATTGAGGAGAGGGGGGGGAGATTGAGGAGGGGGGGGAGATTGAGGAGGGAGGGGGGAGATTGAGGAGAGAGGGGGGAGATTGAGGAGGGAGGGGGGAGATTGAGGAGGGAGGGGGGAGATTGAGGAGAGAGGGGGGAGATTGAGGAGGGAGGGGGGAGATTGAGGAGGGAGGGGGGAGATTGAGGAGGGAGGGGGGAGATTGAGGGGGAGGGGTAGATTGAGGGGGAGGGGTAGATTGAGGGGGGAGGGGGAAGATTGAGGGGGGAGGGGGAAGACTGAGGGGGGAGGGGGAAGACTGAGGGGGGAGGGGGAAGACTGAGGGGGAAGACTGAGGGGGGAGGGGGAAGACTGAGGGGGGAGGGGGAAGACTGAGGGGGGAGGGGGAAGACTGAGGGGGGAGGGGGAAGACTGAGGGGGGAGGGGAAGATTAAGGGGGAGGGGGAAGATTGTGGGGGAAGGGCAAAGACTGAGAGGGAGGGGGAAGATTGAGGGAGCGGGAGAAGACTGAGGGGCAGGGGGAAGATTGAGGGGGAGGGAGAAGACTGAGGGAGAGGGGGAAGATTGAATGGGAGGGGGATTCAGGGGAAATGGATGGGAGATTGAGGGGGAGGGGGAAGATTGAGGAGGAGGGGGACAATTGAGGGGGGAAGATTGAGGGGGAAATGGAGGGAGATTGAGGGGGAAGTGGGGGGAGATTGAGGGGGCGTTGGGAGAGATTGAGGGAGAGATTGAGGGGGACATTGAGGAGGAAGTGGGGGGAGATTGAGGGGGAGATGGGGGAGGTTGAGGGGGAGGTGGGGGAAATTGAGGGGGAATGGGGGAGATTGAGGGGGAATGGGGGAGACTGAGGGGGAGTTGGGGGAGATTGAGGGGGGAGTGGGGGGAGATTGAGGGGGGAGTGGGAGGAGATTGAGTGCAGTTGGGGAGATCGAGGGGGAGTGGGTGAGATTGAGGGGAAATTGAGGGGGAATGGGGGAGATTGAGGGGGGAGTGGGGGAGATTGTGGGGGGAGATTGAGGAGGGAATGTGGGGAGGTTGGGGGGGAGTGGGGGGAGGTTGGGGGGGGAATGGGGGGAGATTGAGGGGGGAATGGGGGAGATTGAGGGGGGAGGGGGAGTGGGGCAGATTGAGGGGAGGGGCAGATTGAGGGGGGAGTGGGGGGAGATTGAGGGGGGAGTGGGGGGAGATTGAGGGGGGAGATTGAGGGGGGAGTGGGGGTGATTGAGGGGGGAGGGGGAGTGGGGGAGATTGAGGGGAGGGGCAGATTGAGGGGAGGGGGCAGATTGAGGGGAGGTGGGCAGATTGAGGGGGGAGTGGGAGATGGAGGGTTAGTGAGGGAGGTGGAGATGGAGGAGGCGGGATGTGTGACTGGGGGAGGTCCCAGTCCCCAGTCTTTGGGGAGGAGTGAGGCAGAGGCTGGCCGGGGGAGTTGAGTCATTGATATAAAGCAGGAAGGGAGCCGAGAGCGGGGATCGCAGCAGCAGCAGCCGCTTCCCCCCCTGTCTGTGCCGGTATGGATGTGAAGCTGGAAGCCCAGCGGGTGATGGCTGTGGCCCTGGGGAAGATGTACAACAGCCGGCTGCAGAGGGGCGGCATCCGGCTGCACCGGAGCCTCTTACTGTCGCTGGTGCTGCGCGGCGCCCGGGACATTTACCTGAATGTGAGAGGCGGCCCCGGGGGCAAAGCGGAGCCCGGGGCCGAGGCCATGGAGCTGGAGGCGGGGGAGCAGCGTGGCCCTGCCCGGGGAGAGGGCGCCGCTGCCCGGGGAGAAGAGTGTCTCCAGTCCCGGGGAGAAGAGGGTCTCCAGTCCCGGGGAGAAGAGGGTCTCCAGTCCCGGGGAGAAGAGTGTCTCCAGTCCCGGGGAGAAGAGTGTCTCCAGTCCCGGGGAGAAGAGTGTCTCCAGTCCCGGGGAGAAGAGTGTCTCCAGCCCCGGGGAGAGGAGTGTCTCCAGCCCCGGGGAGAGGAGTGTCTCCAGCCCCGGGGAGAGGAGTGTCTCCAGCCCCGGGGAGAGGAGTGTCTCCAGCCCCGGGGAGAGGAGTGTCTCCAGTCCCGGGGAGAAGAGTGTCTCCAGCCCCGGGGAGAGGAGTGTCTCCAGCCCCGGGGAGAGGAGTGTCTCCAGTCCCGGGGAGAAGAGTGTCTCCAGCCCCGGGGAGAAGAGTGTCTCCAGTCCCGGGGATGTATCCACTGCGGCCGATACAAAGTACCCGCTGCCCCCCAGCGCTCTCCGGCTGGAGCTCCGGCCGGGACTGGGTGCCTGTGCCCGGCTCCGGAGCCCCGGGAAGCGGGGAGGAGCCCGGGGTCGAGCCGGAGTAGGAAGCGGAGGAAAGGCCGGGATCCGGGGCAGCCCCCGGAGGCTGTGCCCAGCAAGAGAGCCCGGCTGGAAGCGGAGGGTCAGCCCCGGGCTGCGGCGCCGGAAAGCCCCGGGATTTGCAGCCTGGCCGCGGTCTTCAGCGGCCTCCTGAGGCCGGGACAGAGTGAGGGCAGCCCGGGACACATCTGCCGGGACAGAGGTCCCAGTGAGCTGGGGATGTGGCTACCAGCCATCGTGGCTTGCTGAGACAGACAGGGGCAACAGCCTGGAAATGGACAACTGGGATTCCTGAAATCCCCAGCAGGGAATTCCCTGGAGGATTGGGGATGTCCCCAGCAGCTTGGAGAGGCTCAGGGAACAGGGGTGATCCAGCCTGACTGATTCCCTACAACAGCAGGAGCAGCTCCCAGAGACACAGAAGGGACCAAGGACAGAAACTGCTTTCTGATCTCCAGCCACAGCACTGACTTTATCACCAGTGACAGCAGCATCTGGAGTGACTTGTCCAGGGAAGGAGCTGGCTCTCTGTCAGGAACTGAGGCCGGAGTGGGAGGAATTCTCTGCCCCAACACATCATTCAGACTTGTGGACTTTTTTATAATTCAAAATGACTTGTTTGTTTTTAATGACATTTTTATACGAGCTTTGGAAATGTAATCTTAAATTTGGGACTTGTCTCTAAAGCCAATAAAAGAAACTGAAGTCTAATTGCTTGCGATGAGTCTACAGCAGAATTATTGACCTTGTGTAAGTGCTGCTTCGCAGATTTTTCCAATCTTTTTGGCCAACCGAATAAATCAGATTAACTGAGGGACAAATTAAAAGGGGGCAGCTCCCGAAAGGAGGGGAGCCGCTCTAAGCAAAGTGGAAAGGAAAGTTAAAACATCAAACTAAAGTGGGATTAAAGGGGTCAATAATACATAGTAAGAAGTCTCACAACACCAGGTCAAAGTCCAACAGGTTTATTTGGTAGCAAGTACCATAAGCTTTCGGAGCGCTGCTCCTTCGTCAGATGGAGTGGATATCTGCTCTCAAACAGGGCATACAGAGACACAAAATCAAGTTACAGAATACTGATTAGAATGCGAATCTCTAAAGCGCTCCGAAAGCTTATGGTACTGGCTACCAAATAAACCTGTTGGACTTTAACCTGGTGTTGTGAGACTTCTTACTAACTTGCTACCAAATAAACCTGTTGGACTTTAACCTGGTGTTGTGAGACTTCTTACTGTGTTCACCCCAGTCCAACGCCAGCATCTCCACATCATCAATAATACATTCCAGTCCCTGTGGTGCCCAGTGGGCATGGAAGGCATTGACAGTGCCCTCTGATACCACACGCTCCCTCTCCAGGGACACCCAGCCACGAATGTAACCGCAATAAAGGGGCTGACAGTTGGGTCAGACAAACCCCCTCGGTCACCCGCTGCCTGAACCTGTTTATGTCCCTATTTTTCCACATTGGTCTTTGTAATTGGGATCTGAGTGCTGTAGAGTCTTCCTGAGTTACACCATCCTTTTTATTTTATTTCTTTGTGGGTCTTTAGTTAGTTAAGCAGTTAGCCTGGGTTGGGTTAAGAGTCGATAAAACTCTTACTAGGCAGAGCTTCCTGCTGCTGCTCGCTGGGGCGTCACAGTGTGAAATTAGACACAGGAACTATCCTGTGACCTCACCGAGAACACCTCCTTGCTTTATAATCAGTCCTGATTTGAAGGTACAATGCAGACTGAATAATAGCAGCGAGAATGATCAGGTGATGGAAGGGTTAATTAAAAACTGCCCTCCTTCAAATATTCCTTCATTTATTCATCTGAGGCTAACCGGATTTGAACCCACAAGACTGAGTTCTGACGAGGAATCGGATTGGATTCGAAATGCTAACTCTTTTTCCACAGACCCTGTCACTTCCTGTTTTTATTTCAGATTTCCAGCACCTGCTTTTATTCACCCCCTCCTCTGAAAGCCTGCCCCTCTGGCAGTGCAGCACACCCTCAGTGATACATTTGGATTGTGTGTGAGACATGGTCTGATGGACTGGACTATATTCACAATCCTTTGTAGTTTTTTGCGCAATATTTTTTTTTCAACAAATAACTTATTAGGAAATATCTAACCAAATGTACTCTTTTATTTAAAAAATCCAATTCAAATTTTTTTCTGAAGCTTGATGAACCAGTTGCATTCTCGTTAGTAATAATACTCTGTCCCTGATTTAACTATGACCCTCTATAAAAGGTCTATAAAATAATGAGGGGCACAAATCAGCTAGATAGTCAACATCTTTTCCCAAAGGTAGGGGAGTCTAAAACTAGAGGACATAGGTTTAAGGTGAGAGGGGAGAGATACAAAAGGGTCCAGAGGGGCAATTTTTTCACACAGAGGGCGGTGAGTGTCTGGAACGAGCTGCCAGAGGTAGTAGTAGAGGCGGGTACAATTTTGTCTTTTAAAAAGCATTTACACAGTTACATGGGTAAGATGGGTATAGAGGGATATGGGCCAAATGCGGGCAATTTGGACTAGATTAGTGGTTTACAAAAACGGGCAGCATGGACAAGTTGGGCCAAAGAGCCTGTTTCCATGCTGTAAACCTCTATGACTCTTACAGTTCTTGCTGAAACAAGGCAAAACTACTCAGTCGCGTCTTAGCCCAGCAGGATGGGCTCTGAAGTCCACACTTCATGTCACAAACTCAAAAAAAAAGCCCTACCCAGTCTGTTCCAATCTTTCCTCGTAGCTATAACCCTTCAGTACTGGTAACTGTCAATCTTTTTACACATTTCATTTGTGCTTCCACACTCCAGACTGAGCAGAAATGTGAAGAGTTCAGTGTGGCTGGGGATGGTTTAGACTGGACACAAACACAATGGTGACTATTTCAAGTTACAAAGTTGTCCACATCAGCTGTCAATCTGGGTGAGAGAAGCATCGCCTCACTGGGACTGAGAGGGTTTGGTACACAGCCTGTGGACATACATACAAGCACAGGGATAGATAGAAAATGCAGCGTCCCCTCAGTATTAGCAAGGAAACCAGTAAACGATTCAATGTTGAAAAGTTTCGGGAAATGAGGAAATCTGCGGAAACCTTGTGACAATTCTCTCTGGTTGCATTTCCACTCTCTCCCTCCCCCCCAACCCACACCGATCCAAGAGCAGGAAGGAAGGAAGTCAGCGAGTGACAGCGTCAAACTGCATCATGTCTTTGGTTTGGTGTTCTAAGGTGAAATGTTGCCATAGGTTGGAATGTAATAGTAAAGGGTGGAGTGTAACGATGCAGGATGGGTGTGTAACGGTGAGGGATGGGTGTGTAATGGTTACATTGGGAGAGGATACACTGTTGTTTCTCTACTGAGCTGTAGATAAGTTTTTTTCCTTCTTCCGTGGGGAAAAATATACAAACGTTCGAGGTCACGTACCAACCAACAAGTTTCTTCCCTGCTGCCATCAGACTTTTGAATGGACCTACCTCGCATTAAGTTGATCTTTCTCTACACCCTAGCTATGTCTGTAACACTATATTCTGCATTGTCTCATTTCCTTCTCTATGAACGGTATGCTTTGTCTGTATAGCACGCAAGAAACAATACTTTTCACTGTATGTTAATACATGTGACAATAAATCAAATCAAAAATCCTGTACTGTTACAATACATTTCACCACATCAGCACGGGTACAAGGACAGGCAGCACAAAGGACAAAGTGAGAATTCTCTCCAGCTGCCAATACCACAGCTGGATGCACAGGAGTGAAACACAAACCCGTGTCCCATTCAGCACTTGTACTGTCTGCAGTTAGAGGCGAGGCTGCTATCACCAGTCTGGTGGCTATCCACTTGCTAATCTGTTGCTGTTGATATCAGGATGAAAATTCACTGTCTATTTGTTATCAGGTCCCCATTATGCTTGGTGGCCGCTTCAGCAAGAGTTGGGAGTGTTTGATAGCGAATCAGAGACGATGGGATCAATTGGAAAACAATGGGCTATTTGTGTGAAAGTGAAACAGGACTTGTTCTGTAAACATTTAACATTTCTGATTCTCTCTGTGCCGAATGTAACCTTTCCCTTTACCATTCCCAATAAGCAAGCACGCTGGAGTCAGTTAGGAAACAAATGCTTTTCCTTTCAAATAATGTTTGTGACTAATTCTCAGAATTAGAAAGTGGCCAATTGGCCAGGTGAAGGTTCATGGAAGATTGATTCTATTTCCCCCCACCTCACGCCACCCCCCACCTCACGCCCCCCCCCCAACCACTCCTGCAATTCCATGTAGGCACCCATTGAATAAAATACTTGCAATTATATAGGGCGGCACGGTAGCACAGTGGTTAGCACTGCTGCTTCACAGCTCCAGGGACCTGGGTTCGATTCCTGGCTTGGGTCACTGTCTGTGTGGAGTTTGCACATTCTCCTCGTGTCTGCGTGGGTTTCCTCCGGGTGCTCCGGTTTCCTCCCACCGTCCAAAGATGTGCGGGTCAGGTTGATTGGCCATGCTAAAGATTGCCTCTTAGAGTCATGAGATGTGTAGGTTAGAGGGGTTAGCGGGTAAATGTGTAGGGATATGGGGGTAGGGCCTGGGTGGGATTGTGGTCGGTGCAGACTCGATGGGCCAAATGGCCTCCTTCTGCACTGTAGCGTTTCTATGATTCTTTCATGACACAAGACATTCCAGAATATATGGGGGATATGATTTGGAGGGGGGGGGGAATCTTACCAGAAGTTCTGCTGAATCTCTCCAGATTTTGTTACTTCAACGTCAAAAAACAGTGGGTGTAGTTTGTGCTGTGAGTCTGGTTGGGCCCCGATCACAAATAAGAATAATTCCACCCTCGTCCCCGCTGTCCCAAACATCATCTCTGATCACCCCCATCGCCCTCCCTCCCAACCCCAGATCATCCCCGGCATCCCCATCATCTCAGTGTCTGCTCCCTCTCCCCCCCGCCCCCCCCCCAACAACAACTCCATTCCCATGAGGCTCCCCTAAGGCCTGCCCTGGCTGTGCCCAACCTGTGCCAGGGAGCATTTGTTTCTCATCCCTAATTGCCCCTTGAGATCTTGAATCGCTGCAGTCCCTATGGTGTAGGTACACCCGCAGTTAAGGAAAGAGTTCCAGGATTTTGACCCAGTGACAGTGAAGGAATGGTGATATATTTCCAAGTCAGGATGGTGAGTGGCTGGGAGGGGAACTTGCAGCTGGCGGTGTTCCCATGTATCTGCTGCCCTTGTCCTTCTAGATAATCGAGGTTGTGGGTTTGGAAGGTGCTTTGAAGGAATCTTGGTGAGTTTGTGCAGTTGTAAAGGTGTGAGAGTTGCATGTGGAGTCTGACTTAGGTTCGAAGCTGTACTCTGGATGTAACAAGAATGCGTGACTCGGACAGGTCATGTGCTAAAACAACAGTTTTATTGAATAATCATAATGATAATGTGACAATTATAATTAATAATATAAAAAAAGAAAGAAGCAAAAAGAAAGATAACTTTATTAAAGGAGAAAGTACTTTATATGTATCACAAGGAGAGCACAACCAATAACTTCCAGTGTTCGGGGATGATGTTTGGGACATCCTAAATTGGTAAAAAAATTCCCCGTGCTACATATATCGCCAAGTCTCTGTGTAATCTTACAAACAGGGATGGATTCATCAACTCATCATTCCCACGTCTATTCCCCCATAGGCTTCAGTGATTGATTAATCCACTCCAGCTACAGACCAAATTCAAACAATCTTGGATTCCCTACAGTGCAGAAGGAGGCCATTCGGCCCATCGCGTCTGCACCGACAACAATCCCACCCAGGCCCTATTCCCATAATCCCGCGTATTTACCTTGCTAATCTCCTGACACTAAGGGGCAATTTAGCACGGCCAATCCACCTAACCCACACATCTTTGGACTCCGGGAGGAAACCAGAGCACCTGGAGGAAACCCACGCAGACACGGGGAGAACGTACAGACTCCACACAGACAGTGACCCAAGCCAGGAATTGAACCCGGGTCCCTGGCGCTGTGAGGCAGCAGTGCTAACCACTGTGATTCTGGAAGCAGGGTCCCTTTGAGCCAAATTCCTGTTTCCGCTCCAGCCTTGCGAGGTCTTTTTCAGACAGACATTCTCAAACAATTCTGTTTTAGCTCAGCCTGACACATTTCTCAATCGAGGCTCAGTGAAGCAATAATGAATCTGTTTATACAGAGCACCAGGAGGTTGCACAGTGCCTGATAGAGAGAGAGAGGGAGGAATGTGTGATTGCTCCCACTGAGTGGCTGGGGAGGTTTCCAGGGAATCTTCAGTTGGAGATTAGGTGGATGCGGTGGAACAAGTCCAGACGACACCCCATGGCAAACAATTCGACTGAAGGAAGTCCACCCTCCTCCAATGAGTGAGCACAGCAAACCAATAGCAGGGATGGTGTAACAAATACCACTCACTATAGGGATTAGAAAATACATGAGGGAGCTACACTTCCCGCAGAAAGACACATCAAGTGGCATGGGACTCTCACTAGGTCTATCAGACTTGGATAGTTTGGCAATCGCACATTTGTACATCACTGTCACACTGACACCATCTACATCAATGATGCAGGACAAGCAGACACACTACCAGAAGGATGCGGATGCTTTGGAGAGGGTACAGAAGAGGTTTACCTGGATGTTGCCTAGTCTGGAGGATATTAGCTATGAAGAGAGGTGGGATAAACTCGGTTCATTCTCACTGGAACGATGAAGGTTGAGGGGTGACCTGATAGAGGTTTACAAGATTATGAGGGGCATGGACAGAGTGGATAGTCAGATGCTCTTTCCTAGGGTGGAAAAGTCAAGTACTTGGGGACATAGGTTTAAGGTGCCGTGGGGAAAAGTTTAGAGGAGATGTGCGAGGTAAGTTTTTTACACAGAGGGTGGTGAATGTCTGGAACGCGCTGCCCGGGGAGGTGGTGAGAGCAGGTATGATAGCGGCATTTAAGGGGTAGCTAGGCAAGTACATGAATAGGGCGGCAATGGAAGGATACGGACTCTAAGTGCATATGGTTTTAGTTTAGGCAGGCATCATGATCAGCGCAGGCTTGGAGGGCCGAAGGGCCTGTTCCTGTGCTGGACTGTTCTTTGTTGACACACAAAATAAATCTTTCAATTCTCCTGTGTCGAATTTCACTCTCTCAGGGTATTCCAACAAATTTAAGTCAATAAAAAATATATTTGAGGTGGGTGTGGACACTGTTGTTGTTGTAGTCAGCTGTGGGCCATTAGCGCTGTAACACTGCTACCTCTCAGTCTCTGGGTCCCACTTCAACACTTGAGCACAAGAATCAAGGTTGCCAGAGGTGCTGTTGTTCAGAGGAGAGATTAAACCAAGACTGCAAGATTTGGAAGGGCAGGTGAGTCCTCCCTCGTGTCCTGGCCAATATTTATCTCCTATTACCATTCCCCAGAAACTCAACTGGATTCACCACATAATCACAGTGGCTCCAAGAACAGGTTAGAGGCAAGTAACTCACCTCCTGACTTCCCAAAGCCTGTCCACCATCTACAAGGCACAAGTCAGGAGTGTGATGGAATACTCCCCACTTGCCTGGATGGGTGCAGCTCCAACAACACTCAAGAAGCTCAACACCACCCAGGACAAAGCAGCCCCGCTTGATTGGCACCAGATCCACAAACATCCACTCCCTCCACCACCGACGCTCAGTAGCAGCTATCTACAAGATGCACTGCAGCAATTCACCAAAGATCCTTAGACAGCACCTTCCAAACCCACAACCACTTCCATCTAGAAGGACAAGGGCAGCAGATACATAGGAACACCACCACCTGCAAGTTCCCCTCCAAACCAGTCACCATCCTGACTTGGAAATACTTCGCCGTTCCTTCGCAGTCGCTGGGTCAAAATCCTGGAATTCCCTCCCAAATGGCATTGTGGGTCAACACAGAACATGGACTGCAGCGATTCAAGAAGGCAGCTCACCACCACTTTCTCAAGGGTAACTAGGGATGGGTAATAAATGCTGGCCCAACCAGCGACGCCCATGTCCCACGAACGAATAGAAAAAAATCCATATCACAAAAGCAGGTGGTTTGGCCATTGCTGTTGTTGGGATCCTGCTGTGCACAAAATTGGCTGTTGCGTTTGCCACATTGCAGCAGTAGTTACATTTGTAAAGTACTTCATTGGCCCCTAAAGTGCTTCGAGATCTGGCGGCGGTGAAAAGGGTTCTATAAACAAAAGAAAAAGAGAAAATGCTGGAAAATCTCAGCAGGTCTGACAGCATCTGTGGAGAGAGAATAGAGCCAACGTTTCGAGTCTGGACGACATCCTGTGGTGAACCATTGATGGTTCCCACCAGGTAGTGCTGAGCCTGGGTCTGGCCAGTACTATGAGTCTGTATATATGTTACTGTTGGGGTTAGGGTTGGGCTGTTCTACCTGTAATATAGTTCTTATGGTACATCCCAGTCGGGCTCCGCCTCCTGGGAGAGGTATAAAGGTCACTGCTCTGTCTGGGACCCTTTAGTCTGGGATCGTGTATTATATATGGTAGCTCTATTGTTGTAGTCAATAAAAGCCTTTATTTCCTCGAGTACCTCTAGCCTCGTGAGTTATATCGCGCATCAATTTTATTGACTACAATTGAACTCTCTTCGTTGAAAAAAAAAATGACACAGAGAGCATGGAGCAAATGCTTAAACCCGAACGGCTTACGTTGGACCCACGTGCGGCGGGCGCCTCGAACACCTTCGACCACTGGTTGAAATGCTTTCAGGATTACCTCGAAGCCTCCACAGCGGTCACCACCGACGCCGACAGACTCCGGGTCCTCCACGCGAGGGTAAGCGACGCTGTATATTTAGCGATCCGTGGGGCCACCGACTACAAAGGGGCCCTTGAACTTCTTAAGAAGCGCTACATTAAACCGCCGAACGAGATGCATGCTCGATATCTCTTAGCCACTCGACGGCGGCAGCCCGGCGAAACGACGGAACAGTACGCGTGCGAGCTCCTACAGCTAGCCAGGGGCTGTAACTGCAAAGCAGTGTCGGCAGACCAGAACATGAACGACCTCGCTCGAGATGCGTTTGTGGCGGGAATCGGCTCGTCTTATATCCGCCTTCGGCTGTTGGAGCAAGGTAATCTCGATCTCACTAAGTCCATAGAGCTAGCGGATGCGCTAGAAACGGCCTCCAAAAGTCTGGCGATGTACCCCGACGACCACGTGGAGACAGCGTGGCAGGGGCAGTCACAGACCCCACTTCATTCAGCGGGACCGAAAAACTGCGTGATTGCGTTCCCACCCTCGGGCCTGACGACGGCAGCAGCTCCAGGCAGCCCGCGGTGTTACTTCTGTGGGGGAGTGAAGCACCCTCGGCAGCGATGTCCCGCTAAAGCGGTGTTGTGCTCCGCCTGCGGCAAGAAGGGGCATTATTCGAAGGTATGCCGATCCAAACTTCCATCCAGGAACAGCAGTGCGGCGTGTGACTCCCCGGAGCCGGTTTCCTCGTCGTCGGCATCGTCAAGGGCTTCTTCCACGTGCGAGGCCAGGACGTTGCCATTCCCGACGACGGAGTCGCAAGAGACGCGCGACCACCAGGGGCCGCTGGTTTTGGCGCCATCGCCCACGTGCGACCTATGGGGGCAGCCATTTTGGTCGGCACCGACCGCGAATGACCAGCAGGGGTCGTCATCATCCATCTCAGCTGCCTGCAGTGGCGCCCACGAACCAATGGTGGCGTCGATCATCCTGGACCAGGCAAAGTTTCACAGACTCGACAAGTCCATGATGGACATACAGGTAAACAAATGCACGATTTATTGTCTGTTTGACAGCGGGAGCACGGAGAGCTTCATTCACCCAGACGCCGTGAAGCGGTGTGGCCTCCGGATTCAGCCTGTCAAGCAGACAATTTCGATGGCGTCAAGGTCCCGGTCTGTCACCATGCTAGGGAGTTGCGTGGTAAATCTGACGGTGCAGGGCACGGTTTACGAGAGCTTCAAGCTCCTGGTGTTACCGCACCTTTGCGCGCCAATACTCCTAGGACTAAATTTCATGGTCCACTTGAAGAGTGTAACCCTACAGTACGGTGGGCCACTCCCTCCGCTTTCAGTGGGAGACTCGCAGCCTCTAAATTGCCCAACGCGCTCCATCTGTAGCCTCTCGACACTTAAGATTACCACACCCTCTTTATTCCAGAATCTCGTGCCAGGCTGCAAGCCCATCGCGACTAAGAGCAGGCGTTACAGCGCTAAGGATCGGATCTTCATTCGATCTGAGGTTCAGCGGCTCCTCAAGGAAGAGATCATACAACCTAGCGCTAGTCCTTGGAGAGCGCAGGTCGTGGTGGTCAAGAGTGGGAACAAACCCCGGATGGTCATAGACTACAGTCAGACCATTAACAGATACACGCAGCTGGATGCGTATCCCCTCCCGCGCATATCTGACATGGTCAACCAGATTGCGCAGTACCGGGTGTTCTCCACCATAGACCTCAAGTCTGCTTACCACCAGCTCCCCATTCGCCCAGAGGACCGACAATACACGGCTTTTGAGGCGGATGGTCGCTTGTACCATTTTCTAAGGGTTCCTTTTGGTGTCACAAATGGGGTCTCGGTCTTCCAGCGTGCTATGGACCGAATGGTGGACCATAACAGACTGCGGGCTACCTTCCCGTACCTGGATAATGTCACCATCTGCGGCCATGACCAGCAGGACCACGATACCAACCTTCTTAGATTCCTACGCACTGCATCTCGCCTGAATCTGACCTACAACAGGGAGAAGTGTGTATTTCGCACGCGCCGCCTAGCTATCCTCGGATACGTGGTGGAAAACGGGGTCATTGGCCCTGATCCAGACCGTATGCGTCCCCTCCTCGAACTTCCCATGCCCACTAGCGTAAAAGCACTGAGAAGATGCTTAGGCTTCTTCTCTTACTACGCACAGTGGGTTCCCAATTACGCGGACAAAGCCCGTCCGCTCATCAAGTCTACCTCTTTTCCCCTAGCACCAGAGGCTCGTTTGGCCTTTGAAAAACTAAAAGCCGACATCGCGAAAGCCACGATGCACGCTATCGATGAGTCCATCCCCTTCCAGGTGGAGAGTGATGCATCGGATTTCGCCCTGGCCGCCACACTTAACCAGGCGGGCAGGCCCGTCGCCTTTTTCTCTCGCACCCTCCAAGGCCCCGAAATTCGACATTCAGCGGTGGAAAAGGAGGCCCAGGCCATTGTGGAGGCCGTCCGGCATTGGCGCCATTACTTGGCGGGAAAACGGTTCACCCTGCTCACGGACCAGCGGTCCGTGGCGCTCATGTTCAATAACACGTTACGGGGCAAGATCAAGAATGATAAGATCTTGAGGTGGAGAATCGAACTCTCCACCTATAATTACGACATCATGTATCGTCCAGGGAAACTCAACGAGCCCTCGGATGCCCTGTCGCGTGGAACATGCGCTAGTATGCAGGAGAATCGATTGCAGGCTCTCCACAATGATCTCTGCCATCCGGGGGTCACTCGGCTCTACCACTTCATAAAAGCCCGGAATCTACCCTACTCGGTGGAGGATGTCAGGTCCACAACCAGAAGCTGCCGGGTATGCGCGGAATGCAAACCGCACTTTTACCGACCTGGCAGGGCACAACTCGTTAAGGCCACTCGTCCCTTCGAAAGACTGAGTGTAGATTTTAAGGGCCCCCTTCCCTCGACAGATCGGAACGTGTACTTCCTCAATGTGGTTGATGAGTACTCACGATTCCCTTTTGTCATTCCCTGTTCTGATATGACCGCTGCCACGGTTATCAAGGCATTTCGTGATCTTTTCACCCTGTTCGGTTACCCCTGTTACATCCACAGCGATAGGGGCTCGTCGTTCATGAGCGATGACTTGAGGCAATACCTGCTCTCATATGGGATTGCCTCTAGTAGAACCACGAGCTACAACCCAAGGGGTAACGGACAGGTCGAACGAGAGAATGCTACAGTCTGGAAGGCTGTCTTACTGGCGTTGAGGTCTAAAGGCCTTCCAGTCTCCCGTTGGCAAGAGGTGCTCCCTGATGCGCTCCACTCCATACGCTCACTCCTGTGTACGGCAACCAACGCTACTCCCCATGAGAGACTGTTTTCATTCCCTCGGCAGTCTTCCTCTGGGACCTCATTACCGTCTTGGTTGACGTACTCAGGACCTGTCCTCCTGCGGCGACATGTTAGGGCCCGCAAGTCCGACCCTTTGGTTGAACAGGTCCATCTCCTCCACGCCAACCCTCAGTATGCCTATGTGGCATACCCTGACGGGCGAGAGGACACGGTCTCGATTCGAGACCTGGCACCAGCAGGGGACGTGGAAACCCCTGTCGCTCCCATACCTCCTGTTAGGGATCCCCCAACTATTGTTTCCCCTCCTGACACGGCGCGGGCAGCATCGGGACCATCACTTAACCCTTTTACTCCCGTGTACAGCTTGCCTGAGTCCAGGAGATGGTCGCCACTTCAAGGCGTGTCGGAACTCAACGGATTGTCATCACCTCGGGGTCAACCGGCCCGTGAGACTGTGGAGGAACCGTTGGACATCGCCTTGGGGAGAACGCCACCGCGAGTGCCTACTCCGGTGTCATCACCGGTGTTGAGGAGGTCACAACGACGGTGCGGTCCCCCTGACCGTTTGAACTTATAGACTGATGACAAATTATTCTGTGTTTTTTTTTGTACCCCACTGGCCTTTGTCTTCAAAGGAGGGGTGAATGTGGTGAACCATCGTTGGTTCCCACCAGGTAGTACTGAGCCAGGGTCTGGCCAGTACTACGAGTCTGTATATATGTTGCTGTTGGGGTTAGGGTTGGGTTGTTCTACTTGTTACTGTTGGGGTTAGGGTTGGGCTGTTCTACCTGTATTATAGTTATTATGGTGCATCCCAGTCGGGCTCCGCCTCCTGGGAGAGGTATAAAGGTCACTGCTCTGTCTGGGACCCCTCAGTCTGGGATCGTGTACTATATATGGTAGCTTCATTGTAATAGTAAATAAAAGCCTTTATTTCCTTGAGCGTCTCAAGCCTCGTGAGTAATATCGCCTTTACTTTTGCAGTTGTATTTTAAGTTTAAAGTGAAAACTGGAAGTGGGCTGCTAAGGAGTCTGGGAAGGGTTTTTATTTTAACTTTAAAAGTCAGTTACCTGGGAGGTTCCCCCTCATTGTTCCACTGGAGCAAGCTGAGAGGGAGTGATTGGAGGCAGCAGTGCTGGTGAGAGATTAATTGAATTGTTTATTTATTTAATTAGTCAGCTAGTGTGTGTTTCTTTTTGGCCTTTACTTTTGCAGTTGTATTTTAAGTTTAAAGTGAAAACTGGAAGTGGGCTGCTAAGGAGTCTGGGAAGGGTTTTTTAAGCGCGTGAAGTATAAAAGGCAGGCTGCAGTATACAGCGGGCAGCGTAGGGAGCGGGTTGTGGAGTGAGTGGGAAGCAGAGTGTGAGCTATAAGGCTTTGGCTCACAGGGCTTAGGCAGAAAGGGCGAGGCAGGGGTGAGTTTAATTCATTCTTGCTGTTTCTACCTGGTACTGGCAAGGTATCTAGAGGGGATAGGTGTGCAGGCAGTGCTACGTTCCTCTTGCACTATGTTTGAGGTGAGGGACGACGACAGTGTCCCTGCTGATTACACCTGTGGGAAGTGCACCCATCTGCAGCTCCTCCAAAACCGTGTAAGGGAACTGGAGCTGGAGTTGGATGAACTTAGGATCATTAGGGACGCAGAGGTGGCTATAGACAGAAGCTTTAGGGATACAGTTGCTCCGAGGAATGAAAACAGATGGTGAGAGGGGCTGGGAGGAAGCAGTCCGTGCAGGGATCCCCGGTGGTCGTTCCTCTTAGCAACAAGTATTCCGCTTTGGATACGGTTGAGGGGGATGACATACCAGTGGTGAGCCGCAGTGAGAGGATCTCCAGCACTGTGTCCGTCTCTGTGGCTCGGGAGGGTAAGGGGCAGAGCGGGAGGGCAATAGTAATTGGGGACTCGTTAGTTAGAGGGATAGATAGGAGGTTCTGTGGCAGCAAAAGAGACTCACGGATGGTATGTTGCCTACCGGATGCCAAGGTCCGTGACGTCTCAGACCGTGTTTTCCGGATTCTGAAGGGGGAGGGGAAACAGTCACAAGTCGTGGTACACATTGGTACCAATGACATAGGTAAGAGAAGGGACGGGAATTTAAAGCAGGAATTTCTGGAGCTGGGCTGGAAGCTGAGAGCCAAGACGAAACATGTGGTCATCTCTGGTACATTGCCGGTGCCACGTGATAGCGAGTTGAGGAACAGGGAGAGAGTGCAGTTAAACATGTGGTTGCAGGGATGGTGTAGGAGGGAGGGTTTCAGATACGTGGATAATTGGAACAGATTCTGGGGAAGGTGGGACCTGTACAAACAGGACGGGGTGCACCTGAACCAGAGGGGCACCAATATCCTAGGAGGGAAATTTGTTACGGCTCTTCAGGGGGGTTTAAACTAATTTGTCAGGGGAGTGGGAAAAGGAGTTGTAGTCCAGAAGTCAGTGAGGGTGGTGAGGTACTGGGGAAGGTATCAGGGTCAAGGGTGGGTACCAGTAGACAGGAAGGTGGGTTGAAGTGTGTCTACTTCAATGCAAGGAGCATCCGGAACAAGGTAGATGAACTTGGGGCATGGATTGGTACTTGGGACTACGATGTTGTGGCCATTACGGAGACGTGGGTAGAACAAGGACAGGAATGGTTGTTGGACGTTCCGGGGTATAGATGTTTCACTAAGTGTAGGAAAGCTGGTAAAAGAGGTGGAGGAGTGGCATTGTTAATCAAGGATAGTTCAACGGCTGCGGAAAGGCACTTCGAGGGGGATCTGCACACTGAGGTAATATGGGCTGAGGTTAGAAATAGGAAAGGAGCGGTCACATTGTTAGGAGTTTACTATAGGCCCCCAAATAGTAATAGAGATGTGGAGGAAGAAATTGCTAAGCAGATTATGGATATGTGTGGGGGTCACAGGGTAGTTGTCATGGGGGACTTTAACTTTCCAAATATTGATTGGAACCTTTGTAGGTCAAATAGTTCGGATGGGGCAGTTTTTGTGCAGTGTGTGCAGGAGGGTTTCCTGACACAATATGTGGATAGGCCGACAAGAGGTGAGGCCACATTGGATTTGGTACTGGGAAATGAACCGGGCCAAGTGTTAGATTTGGTTGTGGGAGAGCACTTTGGAGATAGTGACCACAATTCGGTGTCGTTTGTTATTGCAATGGAGAGGGATAGGGCCGTACGGCAGGGCAAGGTTTACAATTGGGGGAGAGGTAATTATATGCGATTAGGCAAGAATTAGGGGGCATAAGTTGGGAACAGAAACTGTCAGAGAAAGGAACTAATGAAAAGTGGAACTTTTTCAAGGAACAAATACTGGATGTCCTTGATAGGTATGTCCCTGTCAGGCAGGGAGGAAATGGCCGAGTGAGGGAACCATGGTTCACGAAAGAGGTGGAATGTCTTGTGAAAAGGAAGAGGGAAGCTTATGTAGGGATGAGGAAACAAGGTTCAGATGGCTCGATTGAGGGTTACAAGTTAGCAAGGAATGAGCTGAAAAAGGGGCTTAGGAGAGCTAGGAGGGGACACGAGAAGTCCTTGGCGGGTCGGATCAAGGAAAACCCCAAGGCTTTTTACTCTTATGTGAGGAATAAAAGAATGACCAGGGTGAGGTTAGGGCCGGTCAAGGACAGTAGTGGGAACTTGTGTATGGAGTCAGTAGAGATAGGCGAGTTGATGAATGAATACTTTTCTTCAGTGTTCACCAAGGAGAGGGGCCATGTTTTTGAGGAAGAGAAGGTGTTACAGGCTAATAGGCTGGAGGAAATAGATGTTCGGAGGGAGGATGTCCTGGCAGTTTTGAATAAACTGAAGGTCGATAAGTCCCCTGGGCCTGATGAAATGTATCCTAGGATTCTTTGGGAGGCAAGGGATGAGATTGCAGAGCCTTTAGCTTTGATCTTTGGGTCCTCGCTGTCCACGGGGATGGTGCCAGAGGACTGGAGGATGGCGAATGTTTTTCCTCTGTTTAAGAAAGGGAATAGAAATGACCCTGGTAATTATAGACCGGTTAGTCTTACTTCGGTGGTTGGTAAATTGATGGAAAAGGTCCTTAGAGATGGGCTTTCCGCCCCTTTAGAAAGATGCGGATTAATCCGGGATAGTCAGCACGGATTCGTGAAGGGCAAGTCGTGCCTCACAAATTTGATAGAATTTTTTGAGGAGGTAACTAAGTGTGTTGATGAAGGTAGGGCAGTTGATGTCATATACATGGATTTTAGTAAGGCGTTTGATAAGGTCGGCTTATGATGAAAGTGAGGAGGTGTGGGATAGAGGGAAAGTTGGCCGATTGGATAGGTAACTGGCTGTCTGATCGAAGACAGAGGGTGGTGGTCGATGGAAAATTTTCGGATTGGAGGCAGGTTGCTAGCGGAGTGCCGCAGGGATCAGTGCTTGGTCCTCTGCTCTTTGTGATTTGTATTAATGACTTAGAGGAGGGGGCTGAAGGGTGGATCAGTAAATTTGCTGATGACACCAAGATTGGTGGAGTAGTGGATGAGGTGGAGGGCTGTTGTAGGCTGCAAAGAGACATAGATAGGATGCAAAGCTGGGCTGAAAAATGGTAAATGGAGTTTAACCCGGATAAATGTGAGGTGATTCATTTTGGTAGGACTAATTTAAATGTGGATTACAGGGTGAAAGGTAGGGTTCTGAAGACTGTGGAGGAACAGAGAGATCTTGGGGTTCATATCCACAGATCTCTAAAGGTTGCCACTCAAGTGGATAGAGCTGTGAAGAAGGCCTATAGTGTGTTAGCTTTTATTAACAGGGGGTTGGAGTTTAAGAGCCGTGGGGTTATGCTGCAACTGTGCAGGACCTTGGTGAGACCACATTTGGAGTATTGTGTGCAGTTCTGGTCACCTCACTATAAGAAGGATGTGGAAGCGCTGGAAAGAGTGCAGAGGAGATTTACCAGGATGCTGTCTGGTTTGGAGGGATTGGTCTTATGAGGAAAGGTTGAGGGAGCTAGGGCTGTTCTCTCTGGAGCGGAGGAGGCTGAGGGGAGACTTAATAGAGGTTTATAAAATGATGAAGGGGATAGATAGAGTGAACGTTCAAAGACTATTTCCTCGGGTGGATGCAGCTATTACAAGGGGGCATAACTATAGGGTTCGTGGTGGGAGATACAGGAAGGATATCAGAGGTAGGTTCTTTATGCAGAGAGTGGTTGGGGTGTGGAATGGACTGCCTGCAGTGATAGTGGAGTCAGACACTTTAGGAACATTTAAGCGGTTATTGGATAGGCACATGGAGCGCACCAGGATGATAGGGAGTGGGATAGCTTGATCTTGGTTTCAGATAAAGCTCGGCACAACATCGTGGGCCGAAGGGCCTGTTCTGTGCTGTACTGTTCTATGTTCTGTGTTCCCGATTCCAGCATCCGCAGTATTTTGCCTTTATCTATAAACAAAGCTCTTTGCTTGTTTTTTTAAATCGGAAATGCAGGAATCTGAGTTTTATTGGGTTGGCTGGAGAGATACATGAGCCATTGGTTATAAAATAAATTCAAATGAATTTACATGGGCGCTGGAAATGTGTCAGAAGTTGCCCAGCTTGTTCAGCAGGCTATCCCTGGGCTGCTGTGTCGTCTGTTGACTGTGTGTTTTCTCAGGCTCCTGGGAAATACTGACTGCACAGCTCAGCTGTGGAGAGAACACTGCTATGTCGTCATGGAAATGACCTGTTTAAGTGCTGTCTGCATTGTTGGAGCTCTGTGCCATCCAGTGATTGCTGACAGCAGCTCCAAGTGTTCAGAGCAGACCTCCTTAGCGCTGTGACACAATTCCTGTTGTGATAATCCCCGTGTTTACATCCCCAAGCTCTACCTCACCCCGCTAGCTCCCGTTTCCAACCTGTCTGATATAAATCAGCCCCAAGAGAGAATGACACAGTGAGATCAGTGTCAGCAACCAGCGAACCTTCTATTGAACACAAAGACTTCTCAACACCTCTCCGACTAGGACTGTGTGACTTTCCTGATATATATTTATTAACTTAGGTGGCACAGTGGTTAGCACGGCTGCCTCACAGCACCAGGGAACCCGGGTTCAATTCTCGGTTTGGGTCACTGTCTGTACGGAGTCTGCATCTTCTCCTTGTATTGCGTGGGTTTCCTTCGGGTGCTCCGGTTTCCTCCCACAGCCCGAAAGATGTGTTAGTTAGGGTGCATTGGCCGTGCTAAATTCTCCCTCAGTGTAACCCAAACAGGCGCCAGAGTGTGGTAACTAGGGGATTTTCACAGTAACTTCACTGCAGTGTTAATGTAAGCCTACTTACATTGGGGCTGCACGGTAGCACAGTGGTTAGCACTGCTGCTTCACAGCTCCAGGGACCTGGGTTCGAATCCCAGCTCGGGTCGCTGTCTGTGTGGAGTTTGCACATTCTCCTCGTGTCTGCGTGGGTTTCCTCCGGGTGCTCCAGTTTCCTCCCTCAGTCCAAAGATGTGCAGGCTAGGTTGATTGGCCATTCTAAATTGCCCCTTAGTCCTGGGATGCATGGGTTAGTGGGTAAATATGCAGGGATATGTGGATAGGGCCTGGGTGGGATTGTGGTCGGTGCAGACTCGATGGGCCGAATGTCCTCTTTCTGCACTGTAGATTCTATGATCTACTTGTGACACTAATAAATAAACTTTAAAAATAAAAGCTCAATTGCAAAGCTTGCTGATGATACAAAGCTTAGACGTATTATTAATGTTGAAGAGAGCAGTGTGGAATTTCAGAGGGACATAAACGTTGATGGAATAAGTGAGCAAGCAGCAACACGGGGAAGTGTGAGGTGATTCATTGTGGTCCAACCACCCGTCCCTCCCAGGTATTATTTTGTCAAGTAAGTAGTCACAACACCAGATTAAAGTCCAACAGGTTTATTTGGTAGCACGAGCTTTCGGAGCACCGCTCCTTCATCAGGTGAGTGCAGGATTTGGTTCACAAACAGGGCAAATATAGACACAAACTCAATTACAAGATAATGGTTGGAATGCATGTTTTAACAGGTAATCAAGTTTTTACAGGTACAGACAATGTGAGTGGAGAGAGGATTAAGCACAGGTTAAAGAGATGTGTATTGCCTCAACTAAGGACAGTTAGTGAGATTTTGCAAGCCCAGGCAAGCTGTGGGGGTTACAGATAGTGTGACATGAACCCAAGATCCCGGTTGAGGCCGTCCTCATGTGTGCGGAACTTGGCTATCAGTTTCTGCTCAGCGATTCTGTGTTGTGTATCTTGAAGGCCGCCTTGGAGAACGCTTCCCCAAAGATCAGAGGCCGAATGCCCGCGACCGCTGCAGTGTTCCCCGACTGGAAGGGAACACTCCTGCCTGGTGATTGTCGAGCGGTGTCCATTCATCCATTGTCGCTGCGTCTGCATGGTCTCCCCAATGTACCATGCCTCGGGACATCCTTTCCTGCAGCGTATCTAGTAAAGAATGTTGGCCGAGTCGCAAGAGTATGTACCGTGTACCAAAAATAACTTGAATTGTACCTGACTGTTCGTGTACCATTCCTGGAATTTGGTGTCAAGGAATCAGTCAGTGGCGAATGCATTGCTTTACGGCTGCCAGTTTCTGTAAAATAAAACAGGGGGCACGGCCAGCTTCACTCTGTCTCTCTCAGATTCAGAAACTGGGGTTTGAGGATCGCTGCCTGGATCTCATCCGGCCGGAGACAGGAAGGCCAAGCAGACAGGCACGGGAGAAAACTGGCACAGGTAAGTGGGTACAGAGTGGTATTCTGACACTGATTACCACCATGAGGAAGTTATGGCCCAGTGCACTGTACTGCACCTGGTTAGAGACTGGCTAATTCCTTTTACTCTCACTGTCTGGGTGGCTGCCATTCATTCCAGTGACTTATTGCAGAGTTTCCACTTGTTGCTGCAGGGGATGGGAGGAGGTTGTGCAGTTCCTGAGTAAGCAGTCACTGTAAATTCACCCCCACCCTTCCTCACAGCAGTGGGTGTCACCGCCAGCTTCCTGTACAATTAATGCTGCCCTTATTACTGCACGAGACAGCACAGGATCCAACAGCAGACGTGTGGGAGCTGTGGTTCCACTCACACTGCTCCCAAACTCCGGAAAGTGGCAGCCTGGGCGTGAGCGAAAGAAATATTTATATTTCTATAACACCTTTCATCACCCCCTCAGGATATCCCAAAGCTTTTTCTCACAAATCACACACTGCTGTCGCAGCAGTAATTTAGGAATTGCAGCAAGCAGCTCGTCCACAAACTCCCCGAAAGGGCATTGCGGATTCAGTTTAACCCATAAGATAGCTCCTCTGACACTACGGCACTCCCTCAGCACTGACCCGCTGACAGTGCAGCACTCCCTCAGTACTGACCCTCTGACAGTGCAGCATTCCCTCAGTACTGACCCGCTGACAGTGCGGCATTCCCTCAGTACTGACCCTCTGACACTGCGGCACTCCCTCAGCACTGACCCTCTGACAGTGCGGCACTCCCTCAGCACTGACCCTCTGACAGTGCAGCCCTCCCTCAGTACTGACCCACTGACAGTGTGGCGCTCCCTCAGTACTGACCCTCTGACAATGCGGCACTCCCTCAGTACTGACCCGCTGACAGTGCAGCCCTCCCTCAGTACTGACCCACTGACAGTGCGGCACTCCCTCAGTCCTGACCCTCTGATAGTGTGACACTCCCTCAGTACTGACCCCCTGACAGTGCTGCACTCCCTCAGTACTAACCCTCTGACAGTGCGGCACTCCCTCAGTACTGACCCGCTGACAGTGTGGCACTCCCTCAGTACTGACCCACTGACAGTGTGGCACTCCCTCAGTACTGACCCTCTGATAGTGTGACACTCCCTCAGTACTGACCCCCTGACAGTGCTGCACTCCCTCAGTACTAACCCTCTGACAGTGCGGCACTCCCTCAGTACTGATCCTCCGGTGTACACAAAGCAGGGTTACAGCAGTATGGTGGTTATGTTCATGGACTGGTTCCAGAATGTTTACAGGAGGAGGCCATTCAGTCTGTTGTGTCCATTCTGTTCTCCGAAAGTGGTTCCATTTGCCTCCCTTTTCCAGTTGTTAGGATGCCGGACCAGAATCCCAAATTACATCAGGAAGTCAGACTAGACCCTAACAATATTTTTATTTTGGCATAAATTTGAGGATAGCACACTTCACTCCAGGATTTATTCTGCAGACAAATGAGGGATCTTTTATAGTAAAACAAACTTTATTAAACAACACAGTTTAAATTTAACTCTTACAAATGAAGCAGTTTAGCTCTTCACAGTTGAACACTATTTAAAAATGAAAAGGAAACAACTTTAATTTGTAACATATCACTGCTTCAGTTCCAAATAAGCAACATTCGTCTAACAGACTCAAAAACACTTTAAATACAGTTAGCAACCATAAATATGCGCTATTAGAGGTGTAGTCTGGACGATTTCAGAGAGATTTTGTGGAGAGAGCAGCTTCGAGACCTCTTGTCTTTAAACAAACCCCAACCAGAAATGGAAACTGCTTTACTCTGCTCCAGAGCCTAGCTTCTCCCATTAACTCCTTTATCACATGACCTTGCATACCTAAACCCACCTTCTGTCCCTTTAATCAAAAACCTCTTTCTCTTTTATAAACAGAAATCCATTAGCTCTCTCCCATCAGTAATGAACAATTGTAAATCAGTAATTGTCCTTTCCCAGCCTCTGAGCTGTAATCCCCCCAGACATACCAACTGCCAAAAATAAACTAAACTTTAAAACAGTCCCCTTAAACATAGACAAACTATATATATATATATATCTAAAGCACAATATCAGCACACAGCTCTGTCTGGCCAAATTCCCCTCCAACTGGATTTTCAAGTTTTCTGACGACACCACCGTAGTGGGTCGGATCTCAAACAATGATGAGACAGAGTACAGGAATGAGATAGAGAATCTGGTGAACTGCTGCGGCAACAATAATCTCTCCCTCAATGTCAACAAAACAAAGGAAATAGTCATCGACTTCAGGAAGCGTAGTGGAGGGCATGATCCTGTCTACATCAACAGGGACGAAATAGAAATGGTCGCGAGCTTCAGGTTTTTAGGTGTCCAGATCACCAACAACCTGTCTTGGTCCCCCCGTGCTGATGCTATAGTTAAGAAAGCCCACCAACGCCTCTACTTTCTCAGAAGACCAAGGAAATTTGACATGTCAGCTTCGATTCTCACCAACTTTTACACATGCACCATAGAAAGCATTCTTGCTGGTTGTATCACAGCTTGGTATGGCTCCTGCTCTGCCCAAGACTGCAAGAAACTACAAATGAAGCCTAGTCCATCACACAAACCAAACTCCCATCCATTGACACTGTCTACACTTCCTGCTGCCTCGGAAAAGCAGCCAGCATAATTAAGGACCCCACGCACCCCGGACATTCTCTCTTCCACCTTCTTCCATCGGGAAAAAGATACAAAAGTCTCAGGTCATGTACCAACCGACTCAAGAACAGCTTCTGCCATCAGACCTTTGAATGAACCTACCCCGCACTAAGTTGATCTTTCTCTACACCCTAGCTATGACTGTAACACTACATTCTGCACTCTCTCCTTTCCTTCTCTATGAACAGTATGCTTTGTCTGTTTCGCGCGCAGGAAACAATATTTTTCACTGTATGCTAATACATGTGACAATAATAAATCAAATCAAATCAAAGACCTACACTAGTGGTCACGGCAATTGGGAAATGTAAATTCAATTCCTTAGATAAACCGGGAATAAAAAGCTAGGCTCAGAAATGATGACCATGAATGTATTGAATTGTAAAAACCCATTGGGTTCACTAATGTCCTTTCGGGAAGGAAATCTGCCGTCCTTACATGTTCTGGCCTACATGTAACTGCAGACCCACAGCAATGTGGTTGATTCTTATAGGATGGTTACTGCACAGAAAGAGGCCATTCAGCCCACCCTGTCTGGACGGGTCTCTGATTGAGCCTAGTGCCTCTCTTCACCACCACCCCCCCCTTTCTCCCCATCACCCGACATAGTCTTCCTTTTTACATAAGGGTCCAATTCCCTTTTGAACACTTCGATTGAACCTGCCTCCACCACATTCTCACGCACCGCCTTCCAGATCCTAACCACTGGGTCAAAACATTTCTCCTCGTGTCTCAATGACTCTAAATCTGTGCCCTCTGGTTCTCAATCCTTCCACCAATGGGAACGTTGTCTCCCTCTCTCCCTCGTGTGGACCCCTCAGGATTTGGAATGTTTCGACCTAACTGCCCCCTGAAATAGTCCAACAACCCACTCAGCTCTGAGCAAGAAGGTCGCTCACCACAACATCCTCAATGAAGGATGAGCAGTAAACACTGGGCTCTTGTCAGTGACACCCACATCCTGTGACTGAATAATAAAAGGGAGGCGTTGCGAAAATGACTAAGACAGGTATTCGATACGTCGCCACTTGTCTCCTGCTGTATCTAAACTCTCCTTTCTCCAACTTTTTTTTATCTCCGAAATTTCTTTTGGAATTCTTGTCTCAGTTATTCTCCCCCACCCCCCCCCCCCCCCCCTCCCCCTGCCCTTCTCTCCTCAAGTCCTGACTCAGAGTTGTGTCCTGTTGGCCTGATGTCGGATCCCGGTGAAGATGGAACAGTTTTTTTTGCAGGGACAGGCAGCAAGCTCAGACCTGCCCAGTATCTGCCCTGTCTCATTGAAAGGATTCGCAGAATCCCGCTGCCAGTGACCCTCCCCCCCCAGTTACCTCGGCAGACACTCTGGGTGGAGGGAAGGAAGTGAGCAGGCCATGTGGAATGCTATGGAGTATAAAAATAAGGAATGCTGGAATGATTGGACAAGGAATTCTGCCAATATTTCAGGAGCCTCGCTTATTTCATCTTTTGCTACTGGGTTGGCGGGGTTTTGGCAGTTGGCGAGGTCCCTTGGGCTGGTGGGGGTGCTGCCAAATCCCGTCAGGTGGCAGGGCTGAGAGGTTTCAGCAAGGTCACAGAATCCTGTCAGCGTCTAATCTGAGCTCTGTGTCCTTCATGGTAAAGACTGGAGGGAAAGTTCTGGAAACAAGGCTATCTCGGTACTGGGATATATGATTAAATGAGGAAGTGCCATATATGTGACAGTTTCTGCTTGCACAGAGCAAGCTGACTGAACAGTAATGATTCACATCTGCTTTGTTATGACTCACCAGTCTCTCTTTGCCAACTCCTCTGTGTAGTGTAAATGGTAAAAACTGCTATTCATTCATTTCTGCTCAGTTTGTGTGTCTGTCTCACTGTGTACATAGTGGAAAAGGCAATTCACTCGCCGCCGCTGCTATACATCTCATTGCCAGGTCCTGGGAAGGATTTAGTCACACCTGCCAGTAACTCGTGTGTGTGACTATCAGACACATGATTGCTACACACTGCATATCAGAAGGGTCAATATTGGAGAGGAGGGCAGGCTGTGTCCATGTTGACAATCTGGTATCCTGACAGCCTGAAACGGGAGCAAACAGTTCATCTCCCTCCTGCTCTGTAGAGTGAGATTAGCTTCCACACACAATGTACTGTTACCAACCCACCCTACCAAGGAGCACTTACAAACAAAACCATGCAGGATGTACAATTGCACGGCTCACTGACAGGGAAAGGCACAAATGAAAAGTGGAGCTTGTTCAAGGAACAAATACTGCGTGTCCTTGATAGGTATGTCCCTGGCAGGCAGGGAGGAAATGGCCGAGTGAGGGAACCATGGTTCACAAAAGAGGTTGAATGTCTTGTCAAGAGGAAAAAGGAAGTGTATGTAAGGATGAGAAAACAAGGTTCAGTTGGGTCGCTTGAGGGGTACAAGGTAGCAAGGAATGAGTTGAAAAAAGGGCTTAGGAGAGATAGGAGGGGGCATGAGAAGTCCTTGGTGGGTCAGATCAAGGAAAACCCCAAGGCTTTTTACTCTTATGTGAGAAATAAAAGAATGACCAGGGTCAGGTTAGGGCCGGTCAAGGATATTAGTGGGAACTTGTGCATGGAGTCAGAAGAGATAGGAGAGGCGATGAATGAATACTTTTCTTCAGTGTTCACCAAGGAGAGGGGCCATGTTTTTGAGGATGAGTGTGAGATACAGGCTGATAGGCTGGAGGAGGTAGATGTCCTGAGGGAAGATGTATTAGCAATTTTGAAAAACCTGAGGGTCGATAAGTCCCCTGGGCCAGATGGGATATATCCTAGGATTCTTTGGGAGGCAAGGGATGAGATTGCAGAGCCTTTGGCTTTGATCTTTGGGTCCTCACTGTCCACGGGGATAGTGCCAGAGGATTGGAGAGTGGCGAATGTTGTTCCTCTGCTCAAGAAAGGAAATAGGAATGACCTTGGCAATTAGTCTTACTTCAGTGGTCGGTAAGTTAATGGAAAAGGTCCTGAGGGATAGGATTTATGACCATTTGGAAAGATGCAGCTTAATCCGGGATAGTCAACATGGATTCGGGAAGGGGAAGTCTTGCCTCACAAATTTGATTGAATTCTTTGAGGAGGTAACTAAGTGTGTAGATGAAGGTAGAGCAGTTGATGCCGTATACATGGATTTTAGTAAGGCGTCTGATAAGGTTCCCCATGGTCGGCTCATGAAGAAAGTAAGGAGGTGTGGGATAGAGGGAAATTTGGCCGATTGGATAAGTAACTGGCTATCTCATAGAAGTGGAGATGCCGGCGTTGGACTGGGGTGGGCACAGTAAGAAGTCTCACAACACCAGGTTAAAGTCCAACAGGTTTATTTGGTAGCAAATACCATAAGCTTTTGGAGCAATGCTCCTTCGTTAGATGGAGTGGTCTCTGTTCTCAAACAGGGCACAGACACAGAAATCAAATTACAGAATACTGATCAGAATGCAAATCTCTACAGCCAGCCAGGTCTTAAATGTACAGACAATGTGGGTGGAGGGAGCATTCAACACAGGATAAAGAGATGTGTATTGTCTCCAGACAGTACAGCTTGTGAAATTGTGCAAGTCCAGGAGGCAAGCTGTGGGGGTTACTGGTAATGTGACATAAATCCAACATCCCGGTTTAGACCGTCCTCATGTGTGCGGAACTTGGCTATCAGTTTCTGCTCAGTGACTCTGCGCTGTCGTGTGTCGTGAAGGCCGCCTTGGAGAACGCTTACCTGAAGATCCAAGGCTGAATGCCCGTGACTGCTGAAGTGCTCCCCCACAGGAAGAGAACAGTCTTGCCTGGTGATTGTCGAGCGGTGTTCATTCATCCGTTGTCGTAGCGTCTGCATGGTTTCCCCAATGTACCATGCCTCGGGACATCCTTTCTTGCAGCGTATCAGGTAGACAACGTTGGCCGAGTTGCAAGAGTAGGTACCGTGTACCTGGTAGATGGTGTTCTCACGTGAGATGATGGCATCCGTGTTGATGATCCGGCACGTCTTGCAGAGGTTGCTGTGGCAGGGTTGTGTGGTGTCGTGGTCACTGTTCTCCTGAAGGCTGGGTAGTTTGCTGCGGACAATGGTCTGTTTGAGGTTGCGTGGTTGTTTGAAGGCAAGAAGTGGGGGTGTGGGGATGGCCTTGGCGAGATGTTCGTCTTCATCAATGACATGTTGAAGGCTCCGGAGGACATCTGTAGGACATAGGCATCGCTGGCTGGTCAGCATTTATTGCCCATCCCCAGTTGCCCTTATAAAGAGGGAAGTTGAGAGTCAACCATATTGCTGTGGCTCTGGAGTCACATGTAGGCCAGACCGGGTAAGGATGGCAGATTTCCTCCCCTAAAGGGACATTAATTAGTGAACCAGATGGGTTTTTCCGACAATGGTTTCATGGTCATCAGTAGATTCTTAATTCCAGATTTTTTTAATTGAATTCAAATTCCACCATCTGCTGTGGCGGGATTCGAACCCAGGTCCCCAGAACATTAGCTGAGTTTCTGGATTAATAGTCTAGCGGTAATGTCACTAGACCATCATCTCCCTGGACTCTGTTTTGATTTCCACTCCATCTGACGAAGGAGCAGTGCTCCGAAAGCTTATGGTATTTGCTACCAAATAAATCTGTTGGATTTTAACCTGGTGTGGTGAGACTTCTTACTTATTACAAACACGCAGAGTGCTTTCCCAACACTCCCACTGCCAGTTCTCTGGCTGCAAACACCCACACTCTGCAGCAAGATCCCTGTTCATTCACCATTAGGCAATTGGACCTTCCTGGTGTACGCCCATTAAAGGGGCCACTTATTAGAGACACACATTCATTCAAACACACACTCATTCAAACACACACAGACACACGCATATACACACACAGACAGACACACACATACATATACACACACTCCACGATCATCCTCAACACCAGTACCCACAAGGCTGTGTTCTCAGCCCCCTACTATACTCCTTATACACCTATGACTGTGTGGCCAAATTCCCCTCCAATTCGATTTTCAAGTTTGCTGACGACACCACTGTAGTGGATCGGATCTTAGACAGTGACGAGACAGAGTACAGGAATGAGATAGAGAATCTGGTGCGGCAACAATAATCTCTCCCTTCATGTCAACAAAATGAAGGAGATTATCATCGACTTCAGGAAGCGTAAAGGAGAACATGCCCCTGTCTTCATCAACGGGGATGAAGAAGAAATGGTTGAGTGTTTCAGGTTTTTAGGTGTCCAGATCACCAACAACCTGTCCTGGTCCCCCCCATGCCGATACTATAGTTAAGAAAGCCCACCAACACCTCTACTTTCTCAGAAGATTAAGGAAATTTGGCATGTCAGCTACGACTCTCACCAACGTTTACAGATGCACCATAGAAAGCATTCTTTCTGGTTGTATCACAGCTTGGTATGGCTTCTGCTCTGCCCAAGACCACAAGAAACTACAAAGGGTCATGAATGTAGCCCAATCCATCACGCAAACCAGCCTCCCATCCATTGACTCTGTCTACACTTCCCGCTGCCTCAGAAAAGGAGCCAGCGTAATTAAGGACCCCACGCACCCCGGACATTCTCTCTCCCACCTTCTTCTGTCGGGAAAAAGATACTAAAGCCCGAGGTCACGTACCAACCGACTCAAGAACAGCTTCTTCCCTGCTGCTGTCGGACTTTTGAATGGACCTACCTCACATTAAGTTGATCTTTCTCTACACCCTGGCTATGACTGTAACACTACATTCTTCCCTCTCTCCTTTCCTTCTCTATGAACGGTATGCTTTGTCTGTATAGCGCGCAAGAAACAATACTTTTCACTGTATACTCATACATGTGACAATAATAAATCAAATACTCAAATGTGCGCGCACACACACACACTCGAACACACACACACACTCATACTCGAACATATACAATCACATTCACACTCATACACACACAGACAGACATAGACACATTCGCACTCACTCACTCAAACACACACAGATACACATACAGGGACACACACCCACACACACATACTGCTTTCCAGTGCTGCTGATGGTCTGGGACTGACATCGATTGGTATTGCTGTGCTAATTAGCATAAAGTAGCCGCACAGAATAAAAATAAAAAGAGAAAATGCTGGAAATACAATGAGCTTTCATCAGGATGGGGTCTTACTTGGCTTGGGGTGTGGGCAGTGGTCAGTTACCCTAATGAAAAGTTAACCATTGCCTTTACACACTTTGCAGCTACTCTGTGGCCAAGTTAAAGATGGTTTGTGTATGGCTCCCCCTACAGGTCTGGCCTGATGTTTGGCACCGGGTTACGGTGAGAATTATTGTTACTGACACACTGGAAACCTTCCTTTATACATTTTATAGCCTTTCAGAGTCAGTATAGATTTCCCCACACGACAACACTGTGCAATGGAGTGTGCAGTAGTTGTTGGTGCAAATCTAGGGGGGGATGAATCACTGTCTCTGGCACCTTTTTATGTATTCACAGGATCTGGGTATTACTAACAAGGTAAGAAGTCTAACAACACCAGGTTAAAGTCCAACAGGTTTATTTGGTAGCAAAAGCCACTAGCTTTCGGAGCGCTGCTCCTTCGTCAGGTGGGTGGGAGTTCTGATCACAAACATGGACTTTAACCTGGTGTTGTTAGACTTCTTACTGTGTTTACCCCAGTCCAACGCCGGCATCTCCACATTATTACTAACAAGGTCAGCATTTATTGCCCATCCCTAATTGCCCTCGAGAAAGTGGTGGCAACCATCACCATATCCTCTGCAGCCCAGGACAGAGCTTTCCACATCCAGGGACATTGATTGTAGAACAGTCCTGCACATACACACAGCTGTGCATTCTTCACAAAGCCCCTTTCTGTCCCTGGAGCTGGGAGTTAAACCGTGCTCCCAATCATTGCTCATGCTGCATACTGCCCTTCTGCACTGTCACCAACCTCTGACTTCAGACTGAGGTCCACATTGCCCCTGGACTGCCTGTCATCTTCATAGAAACCCTACAGTGCAGAAGGAGGCCATTCGGCCCATCGAGTCTGCACCGACCACAATCCCACCCAGGCCCTACCCCCACATATTTACCTGCTAATCCCTCTAACCTACGCATCTCAGGACTCTAAGGGGAAAATTTTTAACCTGGCCAATCAACCTAACCCGCACATCTTTGGACTGTGGGAGGAAACCGGAGCACCCGGAGGAAACCCACGCAGACACGAGGAGAATGTGCAAACTCCACACAGACAGTGACCCGAGCCGGGAATCGAACCCGGGACCCTGGAGCTGTGAAGCAGCAGTGCTAACCCACTGTGCTACCGTGCCGCCCCTCTGTGACTCCTTTCCCTTTTACAGCAGGAATATCTAGAGCACTCTGTCTGCCAGCCCCTGAAACAGGAACCTTGACATAATTCCCTTTTTCAAAGAGGTCTTTTACAAACAGCCGCCAAAAAGCTCTGCAGTTCTGACTTGTTCAGTATTTATGTGAGTCATCCCTAATGTACCACACTAACAGGCACCCACCCCTAATCTGCAGTCTGCATGCACCCCTTCCAGTGATACATAGAACAGTACAGCACAGAACAGGCCCTTCGGCCCACGATGTTGTGCCGAGCTTTATCTGAAACCAAGATCAAGCTATCCCACTCCCTATCATCCTGGTGTGCTCCATGTGCCTATCCAATAACCGCTTAAATGTTCCTAAAGCGTCTGACTCCACTATCACTGCAGGCAGTCCATTCCACACCCCAACCACTCTCTGCTAGGCCATGTACTCCCTTGTTTGTCTGTATTATGCAGCCTTGTCGGGGTACAGCTTTCCTCCCCGCAGCCACTTACCAGTGATTCCATGTTAATGTGCTGACACTGATAACCAGAACTCCGCTGCTTCTATCCAGCGATTTGCACAACTGGCTTAGCAGGTGCCTCACTAGCTATGAAATACCAGGGGCGCTTTGTTTATTTGGACTTCCCTCTGCCTTCCAATGTCTTCTCAGTCAACATCTTTGTTCCTCTGCCTGCCAGCATGAGCCCTCACCCCCCCTCCTCGCACATTGTCCTGTGTCTGCATTTGCCCAGCCTCACCTCGCACTCCACCCCTTGGTCGAACTGGGACCATTGTTGTGGCGGCTGTATGATGCCCGCAGCACGGTGCTGCCCAGACAGACACTAGTGCGTGGCACTAGGCGACCCCTGTACTCCCCAACC
The DNA here is from genome assembly GCF_964213995.1 of Mustelus asterias. Classification (NCBI taxonomy): domain Eukaryota; kingdom Metazoa; phylum Chordata; class Chondrichthyes; order Carcharhiniformes; family Triakidae; genus Mustelus; species Mustelus asterias. The sequence continues at coordinate 9,247,164 of NC_135819.1, read as the reverse complement.
CCAGACACAGTGCTGATCCGACTCGGTGACCCAGGAGGGCCCCTGGATCCAGCAGCACGGTGCTGATCCCTTCGGCATGGAGATGGAGACAGGAATCGGTCTGTCCCGGCAGAGTGGTGTACACTGCATTGGGAGCAGTGCAGCACTATGGCAGGTAGACTTTCCATGTTGCACTCACCTTGAAGTCTCTGGTGAAACGAGGACTGCCTTGTCCCCCATAGCAATTGGGTTTGACACCAAAGTGATCTCACGCTGGCGTGACACAAGATTGAACGGCCCAACAGGATTCCAGCAGCCAGCTGTTTCAATGAGCATTAATGAGATCCAAATGAATGCAAATGCCGGTCGCACCTCTGGCCAATGGGCAGAGCCATCCAGCCGTTAACCTGCCGTCTGGAGAATTGCAACGGGATTTTACACCGGCAGAATTCTGACTTTTTGATTCTCCAGATGCACCAAACCCACACAGCGTCAAACCCGCCACGGGCGAGATGTGAGAATTCCACCCAATGTTCCTCTGCAACTCTTCATGAGATTGTGAGCTGGACGAGCAACCTCTGATGTTACTGGGACTGGGAGCAGTTTCACCAGTAAAGTTCCACAGAGAATTACTCAAAATCCAGCAAAATTGGATGCATGAAGGCAACTGTACATCCAGTAGCTCACTGATGGTTTACACATTCCAGCTTCTAGAGATTGTTTCTCTCCAGTTGAGTTCTATCTTTGCCGAATTGAAACATCAATATTGCCCATGGGGCTAAGGGAATATCGCTAAAGTAACTAAAAATTGACACTTTCCTAATTAGAACATTTCCTTCATTTTGGACCTGAGGCCAGTCCCAAAGTTTAAAAACCTGCATTACTATCCCAGGCACCAACCAATTTATAAACTGCCCCTAGTTTACCACTTCTTGGATAATTGTACTCACGTAGTTAATGCAAATTAATGGGGAAAGTAGTAAGTGGGATCAAAATGACCGTATTTATACATAACCTCATTACGTTGCAACAACAAATGTTTTTTCAAGTGGTGACTGTTTGTATTGGGGAAAATTGATCACTTATTTAGATATCGGCCATAAAAAGCAATGGGATGAATGGCCAGCCGATTTGTTTTGGTTGATGGAAGTCCAGTAAACTAAAAGGTCTTGCTCTTCCCCACACTAAAGGCAGAGAGAACTTTAGCTTCACGCCTAATCTAGACAGGCTGCTCCAATAATATCTCAACACAAATCACTGAATGGGGCTGATGCACCATCAATTGAGCAAAGACTAGTTTGTATGCAAGAACAATTAGGCTTTTATTAGCAAAAGACTTGGAGCACACCCATGCCGATGAACTGGTCCTGACTGAGGCAGGGGGGTGGGGAGCAGTCGCCTTTATACCTGGACCAGGGGGGGGTGGGGAGGAGTCTCGGGTAGGGCCGGCAGGGATGTGTCCAGGCATGTCACATATACAGGTAATAAGCTAACAGTGGTTTACCACAGGGGCACAACATTTACACTCAGATGAAATGCAAAGGTGTTACTGGACAGTGCAGTAAAGGACAGGCTGGACTTGCTTCCGCCGGAGTTTAGAAGAGTGAGGGGTGACTGAAGACCCTGAACGGTCTTGTCAAGGTGGACGCGGAAAGGATGTTTCCTCTGCTGACTGAGACTAGAACTAAGTGGCACTGTTTTAAAATTAGAGATCACCCTTATAAGACAGAGATGAGAATTTGTTTCTTTCAGAGAGTTGTCCACCTTTGGAACTTTGCCTCAGGAGGCAGTGGAGGTGAGGATCATTGCGTATTTTAAGGCAAAGGTAGTTAGGCAAGGGAATCAATGATTATCGGAGGTAAATAGGGATGTGGAATTAGATCGCTGGCAAACAGATCAGCCATGATCTTAATGAATGGTGGAGCAGGATCGAAGGGCTGAATGGCCTATTGCTCCTATTTCGTAAATTGGTAGGTAAAGATGAGGGTTATATTCATTGGAAGCAAAGCTGTTTTTGATGACCAAAGCTGGCCGAAGGATCACTGACCTGAAATGTAAATTTGATTTCTCTCTTCAGTGGGGCTCATCTCTAGCACTTTTTATTTTGCCTGAAGGATTAAGTTGACGTTACAGACTGGGCTGGGTTTTACAGGCAGTGGACGTGAGTCAGAAGACTGGGTAAATGACTAATATGCAGGACAACTAATTTCCTAACCTGCAGGGTGGTGAATTTGGAGTCAAAGCGATGCGACCTATAGTACCACTCAACTGTCTGGAGGACCAAAGCAGTACAACCAACAGATCTAGAGTAGCAGAGTGCAGTCACTGACACCATATAGAGAGGCTGGGAAGGCAGAAAATTAGGATAGAAAGAGAGAGGAAGGTTAATTAAATAATTACACCCATTGCAGACAGTTCACATGTGCATACTCTCTGATTTATTCAGGTTTGGTAAGGAAGGTTCTGTTTGGGATTACAAAATGCACTGGTAGAAACAGCACTGATAGTCCAAAGCCAAAGTATTACATTATCAGGCAGCTTTATCCTGTCACTGTTTGTTAGACTTTGTTACTCAGGTATATCTGGTGAAGGATTCGACCATCTCGATAACAGCATGTATATAAATATCTCAAACAAACTTCCATTAATTTACCAAATTTGTTAAAAATAGAGGAAAGAACACACTGCCCTAAAAACATCTATAATCCTGAAGATGACATTTACCCATATAGTGGCATGCACATTGCACATGCAGTTTTTTAAACTTTTAGTACTCTTGTTAATCCACGGCTCCTACTGTATGTTATGTCTGCACGTTCCGCAATCGATTGAAGGTGCACTGAGTGGGATAGTGGAGAGGAGCACCAAAGGCCCCCTGATTAAAGTGAGCCCAAACCCCAAAGCCTCCAAGGGGCGCACTTCCAATATTGAGTGGAGAAAATGAAACAAGAAGCTTAAAATGCATTTTAAAAATCTCATGCATTTTTTTTTAAATGCTCTTCTTAAATAATTTCAAAACTTAGTCTATTATAGTCTTCTGAATGAAATAGAATATTAGAAAAAAGAATATTAAATTAAATGTTTGGTATATTTCATACATTTGAGGCCTACTTTTTCTGTACTAAACCCAAGATGGAACAAAAGCCAATTTCTGGTCAGTGGTGGGCGAACAAGGGCACATTATATATTTTTACAAACCTTTTTTCTTGGGCGGGGGGGAAAATAAGTGAACATTTTTAAGTTTAACCATTTCCCTTTTATTATTTATTTTTTCCCCCCAAAAAATAAAAACTTTGGATGACATTTTGGCAAGTGCAAAGGTTAAAGTTCAAATGTTGTATTTTATGCTTGGCTTCTCTTCCCTCCTCCAATATCCTGTTCTGTGGCAACAATGAATGTGATGGACACTAACCTGTAACCAAGAGGCCTGATGGACTTCTCTGTTGGAAACTGGCTTACTTGAATGGATCTCCAATGTCACCATCTACTTGGGTAATTATTACTATTCAGCCTCAACACCTTCCCAATTTAAAGAATTACCTAGAGTTCCTCACAGACCAATAGTAACAGCTCACCTGAATACTGACAAATGATTGGCTGAAAGACAATCAGCACCGTATTTAATAAGAATTTACATATGGACAGAGACTGAAGCACAAAACATCTAAGCAGTATTTAGCAAAGACTTTACACTGTATAGGGATGACTTTTCCAAACAGTTATGGACATATCAGGTCCCTCCTTACTTGGGCATTATCATACAAACCTGCTTTCAGAGTAGTTTATTTTTAATCCCTCATTTCCACTGATGCCTATAATTCTGGAAGTAGTTGCTTTATTAGAAATAAATTAGCATTGTGCAAAGCATTGGGGAAAGCTTTATGGAGTCAGGACACAATCGATAACATTGTGTTTTTATACCGTACTCCTCAGTTACGGCCAGATGCACTGGAGTGCTCCACAGTGTGGGATAGTGGACACTGAGTGTGGGAAAAGCTATGTGGGGGTGTCATACCTGTTAGAACACAGCTGGTTCATTTCAACCTCAAGGAGTCCATTTAAAACTAATCCAACCTAACGACAGAGGGGTTTAGGAAGGGCACTTCCCCTTGTGGATTTCCTCCGGGTGCTCTGGTTTCCGCCCACACTTCAAAGATGTGCAGGTTAGGTTGGTTGGCCATGATAAATTGCCCCTTAGTGTCCCAAGATGTCTAAATTAGATGGGATTAGCCATGGTAAATGTATGGGGTTACAGGTATAGGGCAGGGCAGGACGGGGCAGGGGGGAAGACACTCTGTCAGAGAGTCGGTACAGACTCGATGGGCCAAATGGCCTCTTCTGCACTGTAGGGATTCTATGATTCAATTCTGAATCTAATATGCAATGGAGTGAGTCTGCAGAACAAAACCATGTAAAAGGATTATTTCTACCCAAATACTCCTGTGTTACTGAGGGCTTTGCACTAATTTAACTATCACAAATATACAGAGATCTATAGTCAGGAATTTTTAATTGGAAGACTCCAAGCAAAGCTGAATTTCTAATTCTACTTTAAACAATGGCTACTTTTAGAAACCTTGCTTTGTGGCTTCTATCTACAAAGGATTAAAAAATACATTCTTGAGCAGAGCATGTCCATCCTCGCAAATCCTCCTTTACACTTTTTTACGAACTATTTGCTAGTGGCCATCCTAATCCCACAAGTGAATAATGAAACAGCCCAGACCATTAAGTAAATAACAGCGAGCAGTGCTACCTGTCACAGCCTTTTCCAGAAGGAACCAGGTACATGGAGTGAGTTTTCCCAAGTACCCACTTGCAGAGCTGTATCGGTAGAGGAGACCAGGATAAGTCCCTACTCCATTCCCTCAGGTGCTCGGTGCAATCGGGGGCAAAAATCAAACACAGGATCGGTTTTTCAAATGTTACACAGTAATATCTTATCGCTTCTAAGCTAGATTCAATAACCAGAATTCCCAAAAGAATGATAAGCTGATTGTGGTGAACCATCGTTGGTTCCCACTGGATAGTACTGAGCCAGGGGCTGGCCAGTACTACAAGGATGTACATATGTTACTGTTGGATTGTACTATTGTTGCTGTTGGGTTAGGGTGGGGTTGTTACACCTGTGTTTGTTACTGTTGTGGCACATCCCAGTCGGGCTCCGCCTCCTGGGAGAGGTATAAGAGTCCCTGCTCTGGCCGGGACCCCTTCAGTCTGGGATAGTGTACATAAGTTCTGATAGCTTCATTAATAGTAAATAAAAGCCTTCATTTACTGAAGCCTCGAGCCTCATGTCTAAATTGATGTGCATCACTGATAAAGGGGAGAAATCAAACATAAAACTGTTATTATCTGTCCTTTTTCCATGTCAATCACAACTCCATCTAGTGTTGGGAGTATCAATACAGATAATTGAGATGGCGCGTAGCCCAGATTGGACTGATTTGTAAATGATGTTTGGCAACAGGAGATAGAGTGAGGAGAAGGAGATGATGAAGAGGGAACTATTAAAGTGGCCCAGTTACATTTCGAATAACATTAGCACGCCATCTGAATAAAGAACCTCTTACCCTTCCGGCCTCACAAATTAATCCTTTCTCCCAGAACATCATCAGCACTGAAATATTTAAGGAATGCCTCGCCTTTTTCCTGTAGGATTTAGCTTTAACTGATTATTTTACCCAGTTTACTCCTGTCCCAAACTGTCTGGCTCTGGGGGAACCAATTCTACGCACCCTGGCAACTAGTAGCTCACCCAAAGACCTATTTTTGTGGTTATAAATTTTGTGCTTATCAAAGTGAGAAATATTTTGTCCTTTGAATTGAACACTACCCTTTATAAGCTTCAGTGTCAGGATCAAGAATTCTCAGGAAACTCTCAGCTACCAAATAAAAACCCTTCTACTCTGCTCCAACTGTGCGCCCCAGCACCAACTTCACAAGGTGATGATTTTCCATTCTCCGTAACATCTCTAAATGGGATTGCCAATTGAGTGCTAGTGTGGGCTGAGACTGTCAAAATCCAGCCCTCATGTGAATGTATGTTTGAAACTAGACAGTATCAGGGACATCACAGCTGGACCCATTCTTCCTCTACTCCAATATCTGGGTCCGTAGCTAAAATCCTTGGTGGTGATCAGACACCCTCTGATTTTCCCTCTCAGTTCAGGTGCACTTGTCCCAGCTGTGCTTAGTCAATGGACAATGGAAGGTGGGATACTGCCCTTCTTGGCTCTACACCACACCAGATGGGGTATTTACCACTCAGGGTGTAAATCTGAGTGCAGAAAAGCAGCTTTAATGTCTAAAGCACTTAATGGGGCAGAATTTTACAGCTCCGCTGCAGTGGAGGCGGGGCTGGAAATGCGACGAGCCGTTCAAAATTCCATTAACTTTGGCGTGACTGAAAAATCCCACCAGTGGGAGGGGCCATGAAATACTGTCCAGTGTTTGTAACAGTAGCTATGTTGATTTTCTGTACTTTCCAAGGCGATTAGGCAAATACGGATAAGATCGAGGTGTACAAGATTATGAGGGGCATGGATAGGATGGATCCCCTTTGTTGAAGGGTCAGTCACAGAGGGACATAGGTTCAAGGTGAGGGGCAGGAGGTTTAGAGGGGATGTGGGGAAAAGCTTTTTTACCCAGAGGGCGGTGATGGTCTGGAATGCGCTGCCTGGGATTGTGGTGGAGGCGGGATGCCTCACATCCTTTAAAAAGTACCTGGATGAGCACTTGGAATGTCATAACATTCGGGGGCCAAGTGCTGGTAAATGGGATTAGGTGGGAGATCAGGCAGTTCTCACATGTCGATGCAGACTCGATGGGCCAAAGGGCCTCTTCTGCACTGTATGATTCTGTGAGGATAATAGCTCCGGTTGGATTTGGGACCGTTGGTGCCAAAATCCCACATTATCCTTTTTTTTAAATAACAAGGAGGAATAGTGAGGAAGGAAATCTTATGACATGGTTAGCTCTGCAAGGAATGCTATAAAAGTTGCTCTGATGCTTTGTGCAGTTTTGTAATCATCTTTTCCCAAGAGTTCAGGTGGGAAAGGGAATCAAGTCTCATTTCCTTCACTGGGACCAAGCTTTTCCTGACAATGCAGTTCCTTTTGCTAGCTTCCTGTATATTTCCTGCCAGCCTCTGGGACAGTTCCTCTACATACCTAATATGCAAAAAAAAATCACCAAGTCCAAGAATAGTGAAAATGTTCTTGATGATATTTTTTGAAAAGAGAAAGCAACTTAAAGCTGCAACATAGAAGAGGGGCTTTTTTTTTGCATCAGTTCTCCCTCCCTCTGATAAGTCCAAGAATTTATGCTGAGCCCTTTCTCTCACTGCAAGTACCTGTTACAATTCTGCTCCATGGAGACAGCATAGCTGAAACTGGTCTTTGGAAGTAGCACTGATCAGGTAAGAGTGAATTGCTAGCCAGTCTTACACCTTGTCAGTTGGGAACAGAACATTGGAGAGTAATCTGGACAGTGGATTTGCTAACCACCCAAGACAAATGTTCCCAAACTCGATAAATTCTCTGTCTGAATACAATTCTGCACTTCATAATCCCATAATCTTTCCTTTTATTAATAATTATCACACCACATGAATCCATGGCCATGAATTCAAGGAAAAGCTGAAGCTGTTTAAACGGGAAATGTTATTGAGCCCTGATCAACAAGACATGTATTTTCTGTTTCAATATTAAATATCGAGCATTTTTATATATTTATACCCAAGACATTGAGTTTAAGATATACTAAGAAAATAACTCTAATGCAGTTTCAATTCAACATCAGTACACAAATATCTCAAACTATATGGGTCTTAAATTAAATAATGAGTGGCTGAAAAATATTTAAAGTGCAAAATAGAATGGAATGAAAATGAAGGGGAACTGTCAATTTAGAATCAGCAGATTGGCACGAAGTTTCTTGCTTGGGCATTCCTCCCTTTAACTCCGTCCAGAACCAAAATGAACCTGGGATATAGATGAAGAGCACATTTCTCCGCACCCTTCTGGAACGTACTGGATCATTTCTGGGATCCTACTTGCCATCCAAAGTGTGTCAATTGAAATAATAAATTCAGCATTCTCCCATGAAGGGTATCACTCACTGCCAGACACAGCCTCTGTCCCTACCCAAGAGCGGTACTTGATTAGGAACAGGAGCAAAGCCTTTTAAAACCTCTCTCCCCCGGTGTTTATTTAAACTGTAGCGCTGGGCTAACTCAGCACAGAGCCAAGGACACAATCTGGGATCTTCCTGATCCAATAACCCAGCATTCACCAACAGAGGAGCTAAGCACTTGGTGGTGTCGATTTTAAAATGGCTGATGGGCACACTGTCACTATAACAAGTCCCAAGGAGGGATAATAGTCTGTGTTGTCAAATAATGGCATGTTGGAAGAATGAGATTACGGACTGGGACATGTTTACTCAGTGTTATCTTGAAGGGGAGCCAGGAGCCAACCTGGCTTCAGAGAGAAGCAACCTTTGATGGAGCAGTAACAGCAACTGTGGTTTTTGACGCCACACAAAGAATAATTCAAGATTTCAGAACTATCTAAGCAGTACTCTTTTTAAAATTACCTAGAGTTAATTTAAATGTTGAGAGGCACATGCTGAAAATATAGTTGAGTTTGTCACCTGGCATAACTTTATTCTAACAGGAACTGGACAGTAAAATTCTTGCAATGCCGCTGGTTATGGTGGTGATCTAATTTTCTTGTTCAATTTAAAGTTTCACCCAATCAGCTGTCATTTGAGATATGTGCTTAATATGCCAGTGGCAGACAGAGCATACCAATACTCCTACATTCATTCACCACTGACCAGCATTCCTATTGAGAGATCAGAGAGCAAGCTTTAGTGGCTTCAGGATGTGCCCGGCTGCAGACTGTAAGCAACATAAAGATTGGTAAGTGGAAACAGCAAAGAGGGAGGGCAGTGCCAGAAGCCATGCTACTACACACCATGCAGAATACAGACACCACTATTCCAAGGTCGTCTCTTTCATTTGCAGAGTCACGAACCTTGTAACCTCTGCTTCAAAACAAGCAAATACTGTTGGATATATACCAGAGGGGAGGAATGGCAGTTTATGGAATTGCATAGTCCACAGGATGTTTTCCCAGATTTTGTTTCTGTGGGTTGTTAATCACTGAAGTAATACTGATCTGTTAGAAAAGAAACATGCACATAACAAGCGACTGGAAACAACTCTAAACTTCCAGCAAACAAAGGGTACAACAAGTTCCATTCTACATCACTGAGAATCCGGCAATAGGTCTCCAACTGCCACATTATTTGTTCATTAGACTGGTCTCCGTTAGAGCAGGTTCATGATTGTGCCACCTGGGATGCCCTGTAGTTATCAGTAAATCCAGTTTAACTTCAGTGGGATGGCGGGCTGAAGTTGTTACCGTAAAATCTAGTTATAAGTAACACTCCCCTTATTAAAAAAAATACATTTTGGCTACAAAAAAGGTTGCTCTCTGTATGTTTAAAGGCATCACAAATGTGCATGAAGTTGTCACTTATAGATGGGATTATACGGTAAATATTTGCATCTTTTCTTGCATTGGAGGGAAGGTGAAAAAGCAAATAAGCATTCAAATGGCAGCATTTAAAATGTACACTGACAATCAAATAAAGTAAAGAACTGAAATATGTTGGCAGTTGCCCTGGACATTACTGAAAAGCCAGCGACTTGTAAAATGTGGATGCTTTGCTCTTAATGCAACCACATTTTAACTGGTTCAGCAGGATTCTGGATAGACACTACTGGAGACAATTTCACCAGTCTGCAGGATCCAGGCGGCAATATCACTCGCTTGCTCTTTAAGTCGACATATTCAACACACTGACACAAGAGTTGGTAGCCAGATCAATCTAACTGCTATTGGTTCCTACAGTTTCACATGAACAGGCTGTGCCTGGATAGGATCTGTCATGTTGGAATTCAACTTGATAGATGGTTGTTATAAATTTAACAAGACAGTATTTCCTTTCCTAGCTTCCTGGAATACATAAACACTATTGAAAGACACACATTTTTCATCATACGCTGTCCCTTCTTGCTGCTTGTTTTTACATAGTACATCATTTCAGCAGTTTTTCAAACTCTGTTCCAGGAGGAACTGAGAGAACATAATTCCTTCTTGAATTTTGTTGCTTGCAGGAAAATAGGAACAGGATGATGTTGCGATGAATGAATGTGCCCACCTCTTCCAGCTCTGGGAACTCCAGAGATTTGCTCCTAGATTCCTGGTGACTATTAGTCCATTATCAGCCTAATTTTGCTGCAAGGACCCAAATCATATCACAGAGGCAAGTTGCCAAACTCTGTCATCTTATCAAACAGGGTGTATTTCATTAACCAAAAGCAGTTTCCATTATATATAGACAGCAATGAGCATATCGATTTTAAAGTGGGCAGATTATCTGGATGCAAAGTTCAAGATAAATCATTACTCGGTGAATGACTGATCAACCGTGTCTGGAGCACAGACTCCACACTTGGTTGCTGAGGTTCAGCCTCATAGCGTCACAGCTCAGTTACTTGCTATGTGGAAATAGTCTAAGAGAGGGTAGTGGCAACTTTGCTAATGAAGGAAGCTTTTTTTGTATTGTCGACTGTCTAGAGCATTTCCAGTCTTTGGGGAGAGGCCAGATTATCAAAGTTAGAAAAACCACCGTGAAATGACTGACTTTCTTTTACATAACTTTGATATTTAGAATCAGTTTATGATGGCTAAACATATGCCTTGTGCTTCTCCAAGAATTTTCACAAGACTGAATGAACATCAGAATTCAATTTCAACAATATCGCCACTGAACACGTATACATTACAGTAAGACAAACTGCCCTGTAAGCTAGGGAAGGAAATACCATCTCCTGTTAAACAATGCCATTTCCTGAGAAGCTTGTCTGCACTGCAGAGGGTGGAGCAGGGACATGGAACATTGAGATAAATAGGAAGGAGAGAGGTAGGCAGAGCTATTGATAGTAACTGGATTGGGGGCGGGGGGGGGTGGGGCGCAGATAAAAAAAAACACCTTCTGACACATTTATTTTGTTCTAGAAACCAGAGATTTAGTCTGACCTTCTGTAAAAAGTTCAGGACAGAATTTCACCCACAGACATTTTCTTCCTAATCGTACAGAGTATTCATTCAGTAACTGATAACACTGAATACTGAGCAGTTTATAGCCCTTTGCACCAAATTATATCCCATTCCTCACTCCTCAAAGTTCTCTCTTCCTGTCCTGCAGGTATTGACTCATTCTGGAGTTTGGTTCCATGCGCACAGGCAGCTTTCCAGTGGCTGGATCAAATGATTAGTCTTCACAATCGAGTCATCAGTGAGTGTGAATAGATGAGGCACCCGAGAGGTTTGCACAGCTCATCTTGAGCCCAGTCTTCGCTTGACATCTACGCACGCACAGTCCAGCTAACTGCCAACGATGGAACCCCATCCAATTTCTTTTCCCTGCCTTTCACCAAGGGAATGGGGGGAGGGGGGGGTCAATGGTTTCACACCTACCACACTGTGCACTGCTTGGGTCAACTAAGGAAGACAGGCAGGGCATTTACTCAGCATCCAATCAGGACTCCTATTAAATCTAATTTTAATATGGTTTTGGTTACAGCACAAGGTCACAGCAGCAAGTTAATGAGCTGTGATCCTCCTCAAATATAGAACAAGGAAAGAATAATGGCATTGGCCCCGGTTATGTCTCTCTTGTCGGATGAATGGCATCCAGAGAGACTATAGAGAAATTTTTGTAACCTTACGTCTTAAAACCTAGATGATGCCTTCACGCTCGGTCATCTCATCCAAGCAGCGTTGTAGGTAATCTAGCTGTGGGATTCATCACACGCTCTCCTCACCTTCAGAAGCCAGTTACTGTCATGGTGAACAGGTATGGAACTCTTTCCCAGCCAAGGGCAGTAAAGCTAATAACATCTCAGCTACCACCCTGATTGAAATCAGCTAACGCAGTGTGCAGCAATGTATTAAAGCTGGTACCATCCTAATCCATGAGGCTGAGCTCCTTACTGAATCTTACCATACATCAATCACTGAATGGGCAGCTTTAGTTTAATATTAACTGACCTAAGTCATTCAGACTGTGGGAGGAGATTACAGTATAGGCAGAAATTGGCTCAGTATCATGTCTGGGGGTCACAGAATTGCTCTAAACCTGGCGAGGTGTTGGATCTGCTTGAATTTTTGGATATCATGTTAAGTTATTAAATATAAAAGATAATCCTGGAATATCACACTTGAACTGAAACTTGAACAGAAGAGGTTACTCCAATGGGGAACTGGGGTTAATACAACAGGTGAGACCATAATCTGTACCCACAAGACAATAACGTTCTCATTTAATGTTGCTTTGTTATTTTTGTGCTGTTTGAGGTGAGGAATATTAGCACTGAAGACAGACAGGAACACTCCTGAACTTTTCAACTAGAGTCAAGATCAAGAAACTCCAATTCAGGTGCAGGCTGCTGACCCGAGTGTTTCCACTGCACCAGTTTGATTCTTTTTAAGTCTGTATACCAGCCTCCATTATGATTTCTGAGCGAGATCACAATGATTACATAATAATAGGGAGTTTAGACCTGCACAAGAGTTCAGACTTTCTGCAAAACCTCATTTCACCCCAAGCAGAAAGAGGGGACTTTCAGCCATTCAGCTTGGGATACACTGACACGGTGATCCCAGAGATGGAAAAAGTTTTCAAAATGACTGTTGACTGTGTAACTCAGTTGACGAAGTGAAAAGGGGAAGTGATGCAATTTGGGTACCAGAGATAGTTTAGTGTATAAGGCAGCCACTCAGCAGTGTAACAGTTAGTGAAGCATCAATGAGAATACACAAAGCAGGGAGCCTGCACTTAAACCATGGTTCAATCCTGAACCTTGCTGACTTATTGAACCAGTTACACAATTGTCATTCAATTTTCTGCAACAACAACTTTCAATGGTGACAAATAGTTAGACATTACCTTCATTAACACAAATTATATTTGAAACAAGAATGAAAAAGAGTCTGACAGACAGGAACCCTCAGTACATTCACACCTCTTTACAGAAGCAGCATCTTAGTCGTCCCAAATTCCTTTCTTCAGCTGAAGCAAGTTCACTTTCACCAAGGAGACTGCCGATGCCGTAAGTTGTTAGTGATGTCAATATCAGATGATTGGATGATTGCAGGGATGGCATTGAAAGTCAAGGGAAGAGCTTTACAAACATCTTGTCACCAACTTATAGAAGAGGTTGGAGGAAACATGAATGAAAATCCTTTAAAGTTGTTAGAATTGCAACAGTGGATGTGTGCAGGGAAGTAACGGCAAAATGCAACAAACTTGGACTGGTCGAACCACCTCTTGGCAAACCAGGTCATTTAGGATCTTCTAGTTCAGCACATGTTTGTCCACTGGTACTCAAAGAAAGAATATTCTGGGACTACATTTTATCGCAATACAAACACATGAAGATATAAACATTCCACACTTGCATATTAGGCTTGCAACAACCTCTTCTCCAACATTAAAACAGATTTCAGTGACTGTATTATACATCCCAGTAATTTCCAAGAGCATTCAATAGATATCTCAACAGCAACTTTTTTAAATTGCTTCATGGGATGTGGGCATCGCAAGCAAGGCCAACATTTATTGCAAATCCCTAATTGTCTTTTGAACTGTTTTTTTTTGGAGGGCAAACTGCCCACTTAAAAAAAAAAGGACAATTAGGGATTTGCAATAAATGTTGGCCTTGCCAGCCATGCCCATGTCCCATAAAATAATTTTTAACATGCTCAGTTTTGAGGTATCTAATGTTACTTGACTTTTTGACATATTTGTATCAGTAATTCCAATTCATTAAAAAAACAGTATCTGTGTTTTATATAAGCCACTGAGATACTCACACAAAAAACTATTGCTTATTTTTCATTCACAGGCAGCCAGTCTAAAATTTGATGCCTGAGGTATGATACATTAACTTGGAATAAAATAACTTCTATATATAAATCTAGAAATGATTTGCGACACCAGCAAACACTTAACACACTCATATGACATTTTAAACAAGTTTACACCACCATTAATATAGAGGAATGTCACATGAACACATTAGGTGCTTGGTCAGTATTAACATCATCAGTCATTCCTAGGCTTGTTTTTGAAAGAGTCCTTCAATACATCAGGCATAGTGTTACAAAGGTTGCCTTTTTATCCTACGAATACATGTTTCCCATTCCTTCTTTAACAGTGTATTGGTTAAGCAGAGAGGTGACAGACAGGGACCAGTGTAAATGTTACCAAATAACAAAAGATGCATTTTTGAAACTCTCCCTCTTTTCCCCAATGCCAATTATGTGTTCCAGCCTTTGGAAAGGTTTTATTTATAATGTTCTTCAGAGATGCAGCTACCTATTAACCTCCTGACAATTACTGTCTTACATTACTCTTTACAAAAACGTTTTTTCAGTCATCAAGTTTTGGTCAATTAAGCAGTTATTTAAAAAAAAAAACCCCTACAACATAAAACCAGGACAGAAAGTCAATCTGCCTTAACATGAACACTCCACCCAGTTTCTTTCATTCTTTGACTTAGAAAAGGGACTAATTTGAATTTTGCCCTTGCATCAGTATTGCTACAGTTTGAGTGCTGTCGGGTTCACATGGACGTCATTTGTTGATCGTGGTTAAGTGTCAGCCGGTGATGAGGTCTGTAAAGTGATTTAAGTTTGTGTAAAATATCATAAACATTAATTTAAATATATCATTACTTGAGTTGACTTTCACAGCTCTAAATTTTCTGCATTCACTCCCCTCGTAAATCCTCAACAAGATGATTGTGACGTTTTGGAAGTTTGACACAAACAACATTGTGCTCCCTTTAACCAAGGGTACAATTTAATCTGGGACATTTTCTTAAATTGCATCATCCATTCAACAATGGACAAGAAGGTTCCAATTGATCAGCATTACCTGCCTTGTATGTAAGTGAAACTCCTGCTTGCTTTCTGTGGGTTGAGGAGGGTCACAACGGGACGCATTCCCACTTACATATCAAGCACTCAGCAGACAGGTGTAACGTGACTGGGCTAAATTCTGACTGTTTCTGTGCTGTAGACTCAGGCCACAAGGAACTTGAGTGAGACTTGGCAAAATCATTTAACATTCGCTCCTAATAGATTGCAGAAAGTTATGTATGACATTAATCTGAACTGAGGAAATGTTTGCAAAAGAAAATTACATCTTGAAACATATCTCTATCGAAAGATCAGGAAAGGGCCACAGGAACTCTGTGGATTTAAAAAAAACAAGAACAAGACCTGGGACTTCTTCAGAAACTCTTCTACAAATATCTTTACAACCAGCTAGCCTACACCCAAAGTGCTTTATTCCCCCCCCCCCCTCTTTACTGGCACAAATTACGTTTCTTCAGGTTGCATTGCTGGTCATGACCTTTGTTGCTACATGTGGATATAGTTGACAGTCTGCCGGGCAGAGGTTGGGGAAAAGATAATCTCCAGAGAGAAGGAGATGAATGAAGTTGGGAGGATGCTTTGACTAGTCTCTTTTGGCTTCTCATTTACCTACTGTTGATTAATATGAAGCGACGTTAGGGCAGTTCAGCTGGCAGTCAGCAGGGGAATTACATGGTGTGAAGAGTATTGGAGATTTTTCTTTGAGAAAACGGAGGTTAGGGAAACATATTTGTGACTGAAATCAGCCAGAGGGAAAAAATCAAGACGATTTCAAACAGTTTCTATAACCTGATGGTTTTGTAATTTACACATCTGTTTATAGTGTCCATTCCAAATGTCCCTGATTTCCTAGCTTTTAACAACCTCTACTCAATAATTACAATTCACTTGGACTTGTTAGAACAAAACGATGCGTCTTTATAAGTTTACTATTTCCTCTGTTCATATTGAAGGATAAATGGCAGAGACATTGAACAAATATTTTGCATCTATCCTCAAAATTGAAGACACAGGTTACATACCAGGAGTAGACGATAACCTGGGGCTAATAAGAGTGAGGAGATTAAGGTAATTAATATCAGCAGAGAAGTAGTACTGGAGAAAGTCAAAGGACTAAAACCTGATAAATCCCCAGAACCCGATAGTCTACATCTTAGGGTTCTGAATGAGATAGCTGCAGAGATAACAGATGCGCTGGTTATGGTTTTCCAGAATTCCCTTGGTTCCAAACAGTCCCAGCAGATTAGAAGTTAACAAATGTAACACCACTATTCAAAAAAAGGAGGGAGAGAGAAAACAGGGAGCTGCAGGTCGATTCGCCTGATATCAGTCATCGGGAAAGTGCTGAAATATATTATTAGGGATGTCTTAACAATCCACTTAGAAAAGCATAGCATGATTAGAACAAGTGAACGTGATTTTACAAAAGGAAAATTCTGTTTGACAAATTTATTGGAGATTTTTGAGTAACTAATAGGGTTGATAAAGGGCAATCAGTAGACTTAGATTTCCAAAAGAAATTTGATAAGATGCCACACAAAAGGTTAATAGACAAGATAAAGGGTCATGGAGTTGTGGGTGATATACGGATAGAAGATTGGTTAATGGACAGGAAGCAGAGAATAGGAATAAATGGGGCGCTTTCAAATCATCAGGCTGCGACTAATGGACCAGTGCTGGACCTCAGCTATTTACAATCTATATTAATGACTTACACGAAAAGACAAGAGAGTAAGTTCACTGATAATACAAAAGTAGCTGGGAATTCAGGCTGTGAGGAAGAAACTAAGAGGCTGTAAAGAGATATAGACAGGTTAAGTGAGTGGGGAACAATGTGGCAGATGGATTATGGCATGGGGTCGTGTACATTTATTCAATTTAGTCATCGGAATGGTAAAGCAGAATGTTTTTAAAAAGGTGTGAAACATGTAAGTGTTAATTGTGGTCGGTGTAGACTCGATGGGCCGAATGGCCTCTTTCTACACTGTAGGGTTTCTATGATTTCTATGATTTCTAATGTTCAGAGAGACTTGGCTATACTTGTACAAGGAACACAAGAAGTTAGCAGGTAAGTATAGCAAATAATTAGGAAAGAAAAATGGATGTTGGCATTTATTGCAAGGGGACTGGAATACAAGAATAAGAAAGTCTTGCTACAATTGTACAGGCTTTGGTGAGACTAATTTTGGTCTCAATATTTAAGAAAGGATATACTTGCGTTGGAAGCAGTACAGTGAATGTTCACTAGATTAATCCTGGGATTAGAGGGTTGTTTTATGATGACAGGCTGAGTATATACTCTGAAGATTAAGAAAGGGTTTGATGGGGTAGATACTCAAGCGTTGATTCCCCTGGCTGGGGAATCTAGAACAAGGGGACACAGTTTTAGGATAAGAATATGAGAAGAGGAGAAATTTCTTCACTCGAGGTTGCAAATCTTTGGAATTCTCTATCCCAGAGAGTTGTGGGTGTTCCATTGTTGAATATATTTAAGGCTGAGATAGAAAAATATTTGATCTCTCAGGGAATCAAGGGAGATAGGGAGCAGATTGGAAAGCGGAGCTGGAGCCCACGATCAGTCATGATCATACTGAATGGTGGTGCAGGCTCGCCGGGCCGAATGGCCTACTCCTGCACCTATTTTCTATGTTTCTAAGTAATGCTGATCTGCAACTTGTGTTTAGGTCTTAAATAACTTCCAAATGATAATGATTTAAAATGATTTCCAAGTTATATCTGAAGTTAATGTCCCTTTGCTATCTTTAAAAACAATATTTTTCATGTCGCATTGTGCTCCTTAGGTTGTGAGTTACAGTGCGTGTCTGTAATTGTCATCGATGGTGGCTAGGACACTGGGTACCTTCCAAAGAGAGAATTGTAACCATTGGAGGGTAGTATTAAGCTTCAGTTTTACATCTATAGTAGTTTGGTCACTACATTCGACTTAGTCCATGGCAATATATTTCAATGTCATAGTAGTAGGTATGGTGGAGTATGCCAGTGTTTATATAGGAACAGAATAGAGACTGGAAGAGATAGTGAAGGAACATGAGGTTGTGGGAGACTGGAAAAGATTGGGAGTGAATACAAAAGGGCTTTGAAAAAAGGGAAAACAATGCGAGGTCTTCAAAAAGACAATGAGAGAAGAAGAGCAGTTTGTGATGGTCAGCTGGGCTGGAGTTATGAATCTCTAATCTTATGTTATCTTGACTAACTAACCATTTAACCTATCATGTACTATCTCAAAATAAGCAGTAGAGGTAAATATTTTAGCAAAGTGATATTTGTGATTGGTTATTTGTGATTGAATGGTTGTTAAAGTGTCTAAATTAAGATAAATTGATCGTGGACACACACACACTAAGATAACAGATCTCACACATGGGCCAGAATTTTACCGTCCCGCCTGCCACAGGAATGGGAACGGACAAGGGGCAGACCGTGGAAAGTTCGTTGACCTCAGGGGCGATTTTACAGTTTTGGCTTGAGCGAGGCCATAAAATCCCGCCTGAGCGAGGCCCCGTGTCTGCGTGGGTTTCCTCTGGGCGCTCCGGTTTCCTCCCACACTCCAAAGATGTGCGGGTTAGGTGGATTGGCCCTGCTAAATTGCACCTTAGTGTCAGGGGAACTGGCAGGGTAAATATGTGGGGTTACAGGGATAGGGCCTGGGTGGTATTGTAGTCGGTACAGACTCGATGGGCCAAATGGCCTCCTTCTGCACTGTATGGATTCTATGATTCTATAAAATCCCGCCCACTATCTGGCATTGGTTGAGGTCACTCCTCTCTTGTAGGGTAGATGTAATGCTTGTCACTCTAGTCAAGAGAGCAGAACAGTCCACACTGTGGACTTCTTAGGCAAAGATATGTCAAACGGATGTCAGGAGTGAGCCACGCTTTCCCGCCACATTCTCCTTTTCAGGTACACAAATTATTTATGTAGGCACTCATGGGAAGGTGGGCATTTAGTGCCCATCTTTAGTTGGCTTGAAATGTGGGACTTCTTGAACCGCTAGTTGTTTAATAGAACTGAGTGGCTTGTTAGGCCACTTCAGAGGCAATTATGTTGGTGTGGGACTGGAGTCACAGACAGTAAAAAGATGGTAGGTTTATTTTCCTAAAAAACAACAACAAATCAGTTGGAGCGTATGCCAATCTGATAGATTTCCTTTCGCCATTTTTTAAACTGAATTCTTATTCTCCAACTGCACTGATGGGATCTGAACTCATGTTTGCTGGGCTATTTGACCAGGCTTTGGATTACAAGTCCAGTAACATAACCACTACACTGGTGATGCTCCATGGGAGGCTTTGTTACAGATAGAGGAGCACAGCCAACTGAGGCGCTGTGGCTGTATTTTTCCTCATAAACAGACATGTAAATGGTCAGACCTATAAGGCCGCTACCTTCATTGTCTGCTAGTTCAATTCATGGTTGGATATCTTCACAGTCATTTGAAACCAATATATTGGAAAGGAATCATTGCAGACTGCATACTGCAGAAGCTAATACAGGGAATTTCTTCCAATCTGTCGGGCTCTGCTCTTGGAGCTTTGCCGCTAGTGCAGCGGAAGCTCTGTAAACTGGGCAGAATGAGCACAGTGCTGAGGAAACTCTGGGCCTACAGCTTCTGAAGCCACATGGTGTTACCACCAAAACAAATACAATGGGCTTTGATTGATTCTTTTCCTTCCACAGCTACAGAGATTCAGTTTCCTCAAATATTTCCCCAATTGCCTCTCCCTTCATCAAAACAAGGGTGTCACAGTGTTCAATAAATGCTGCATCCTCCCACGTGCTAATTCAGCACAGTGGTTAACACAGGTAAGAAATAAACCGACAAACAGAAAGGTCTGTGACTATAATAAGTAGGAGTTCAGTTCACTCTGAGCATCTAACAGCTCAAACTTCTGGACTCCACATTTTCTGAAAATACAGGCAAGCTTTCAATGATACCGAATTGTATTTGCCTGTTAAAATCTTCAAATCGTATAATTTGCATCCTTTTTTAAGAAGCTTGGAAGATTCTTCCCAATACCTGCAGTAAATGGTTCACAAAGAACTTTTTACATCCATGGTATTTTTCAACATGAGATTTTTTTCTCAGAAAGATTATTACGCAGAATTTGAAAAGTAAAGAGAGAGTGGATTGTAGAATTGCATGATGGTATAATCTAGCTGCTTGAATTGATGGAAGGGATAATTTATGAGAAGCTCTGGAGATTCTGGGCTGGATTCTGAGTACTGGAATCTCCCAGGTACACTGCCTGCAATTTTCACTTTTGTGCAAAATTCCTCACTCCAACGTGCACTCAGAAATTTCAAAGTGGTACCAGCCTTGGCAAGATTGCTGAGGGATCACTAGAATAAAGTAGATGACCTCACCCCCAGTTGCCTCCCCTTTACTTCTGAATGTGCCAATTTTTCTCAAGGTATGAATCACCGGACTGTAAAAGTACCCATAACTGTCTCAGCCTAGATAGTGTATATTGGGAGGCTACTAAACTATGGAGGTAATCCTGATCCTGTTGTTTTCTGATGTCCATACAAATATAGTGTGTTCCAACAGGAATAGTAATCAGGAGCACCCGTCCCCGGTCCCTGTTTGAGGACTGAGGGACAACTGTAGCTCCAAATAATGTCTAAGCCGAGACCAGATGAGTTGCTATTTGATTCAGTTCGGAATGATGGATTGAGCAGTGACATAATGCTGAATGATAGAGTTTGGGCAGTGCTGCTATTTGCATTTCAGACTGTCCCATACTGAGCAGACGGAAGGTTTCTTCCTTATTCAGGAGAGCAGGGAAATAAAAATCAAAGCCCTCACTACCTTATTGCACCTGCATGACCCTCACAAAACAGCGATTCGAGGTCCACCTTTTCATTGCTTAGAAAGATATTTCAGCAGACGGGAGAGGGGGAGAAATATAAAATAACTCCCAGACAAGAAAAAAATTATTAAACTCTTAAGATGGATATTAAACTTTATCTAATAATGTTTGGGTCCTAAAAATGGGGTCAGAACTGAATTGTACTGTCAGCGAGAATGATTCATGTGATGTCTTTAATTCACAAAAGATATAGAAAATTGTGTGTGTGTTTCTTGAGTATATGTGCCAAATAGAGAGATTAAGTAGGCTAAAGCATCTTCTGTCTGGCAAAACCCTGCTCAACAAAACACATTCCTCTCATAAGCAAAATTCATTATAATAAATATTACATCTTGCCAAATAACCCATACACCAGGTAGGAATTTGTTGCAAGTCTAATTGCATCCATACAGTAACATTCAGAAAATACTGGCAAAATAACACAATAAAATGTACGTCAAAATAAAGACTGACGTATGTTTATCAATCTCTGACAAACTAAATCACTGTCCAAAAGTATATTTAACACTGGGAATATAAGCATATGTCCATTGGGCTGACGACTTTCTTGAAAACGATACCATTAAAAGTTTTTTTGTGTAAAATTTCTTTTTGTTGCCATTGTGCTGGTATCTAGATGGATGGTTTAAATATTTGGTTTGCATTATTGGAGTAAGTCATAATAGTTGCGCTGTTGAATCAATTTCCTGTTTGTGAAATGGGGCTGAACTATGGAACAGGTTTAACAGCACATCATTCAAGATATTTCTTTCAAATGATGGCAAAATAAATATATTTCCCTCCCCATTTGCAGAAACTGAAAAGAAGCTGGATTAAAATACCAAGCAGAAAGATGGAGAGCCAGAGGTTAAAACAATGAAAGAGTTTCAGCTTTGGGTTAGAACTTTGCATTTTATAAGATTGCTGGGAAACTATGGCTATCAAAATTACTATTTCACAATTGGTTTCCAGTATTTTAAGTACTTTACTCTCAAATATTTCTGTTATTTTGTTTGCATTATAATTTCAAAAGTACATTGTAAATTGGGTAGCATTTTGCACCATTCACATGATTGAGAATTTGGTGATGGCTCAACTTCTGTAGCAAAAGAATGGAGATAAAAGTATAAAAAATAAGATTTCTAGTTGTAGGTTTCAGGACCTGCCTCCACTAAGCCTGCTGCTGGTCAGAGATACATTTCCCGCTTGCCTTTTTTGCATTGTAATCAGCACATTTCTATTGGCTCCCACAGCACTGGAATATTTGAACGACAATTTTCACAGCTGTGATTCCTGCCAATGGTCCCCTTGTCTGTATCCCTGTTGGGCAGTCTCTGGCAGCAGGCCAAATCAAAGGTTGGGAGCTGAAAAGTACTAGTATGGTTGAAGCTTCTGTTGAAGAAATTGCTCCCCTGGGGAAGAGGATACGATCCTTGTACGGGACAACCAATTGCCCGCCCTTACCTCCCTGCATTTAGCCCCACACAAGAACATAAACATCCAATCTTATACTTGAGAACATAGCAGAATGTAAACAACAAAAACATTACACAAGAAAAGGAGGTCAGGACAGGATCCGGCAGCCAAGTGGATCAGAATGACAATGAGCAAAGATGTTATAACTGAAGTTGGAGAATAGAATGCAGTCAAAACTTTACGAGATCACCTCCATTAAGATTCGACACTTGTGTATTTTGTAATTCTCTTTTTCCTGTTCTACCCGTTTTCATATCTTGGGTAACAGTAACATTACTGTTTGCCCCTGTAGTGTCTTATAAGGTGTTTTATATTAATAAATATTCTTCATACATAAATATATGTATCTATATATTTATATATTTCCCAGAAATTTATAATCTCTGTTTTTGGAACTATTTAATTATAAACTCAAATCATTATCTTATTCTAAGAGAACCATTAAAGTATTTACAATAAGGAGAATGCATAGCCTCAGCAAACACTTTTACACAAAAATGCTGTGTTCATTATTAAAAGTCATGTTGCTGTTTACAGGATCCTGCGTTCCCATAGGTTTTCCCAGTATTACCTGCCGTTTCAGACATTCTGAGAATAGTGCTGATATTTTACAAGATGCTGGACAGCTCAGGAAGGGTGATACCCCTTGCTGTATGTGGACCTATGGACAGCACACCCACACACAGCACTCAGAAATCAAAGTGTACTTTGCTTTCATCCCCCTTTGACAGACACATTTGGCGAGTGCACATTCCTGCTGTACCAACAGGTAGCGCAATTGGATATTTTAAGGCTTGTAATTTTTGCAAATGCTCATCTGAGGGCAGTATTGCACTGGGGATGGGGGCTCGGAATGCTATGTGGGCTCTGTACCACCTCCTGTTATATTCTGGAGCTACACTTTCAGTCTATTACCATTTCCCCAATTTTGGAAACATGCATTAGAATCCATGTTGTTAAAAAACTCATGGAATAGTTCAGATTTATTGACTGATTGATAACCGGTCAAGCAAGAAAAATGCACTGATGCAAGTAATTACTCATGCAAAGCCTATATTCCTTTTGTTTCACACCTCCTTCCCTCTGCTTGCCTGCTGCCTCGTGGAGGCTTGGCTGCAAGGGAGAAGGATGAGTCGCAAAGTGAAACCAATACTGAAGAAGATGCAGAAGCTAATAGACTGTGCGTGTGTGGAGTGCACACACTGATTGATACCATCTCAATACTACCAGCAACTCAGCACACTTGCAAAATGGGGACGCACTTACTGATTCAGAAAGCGGATAGCGAGGCTGATTGCACTCTTTCTGTTTTGTCTGACATCTTTTGCGTTTTGCATCACATTCCTCTTTAGAATATTTGCCAGAACCAATCACATGCTTTTGTGATTATAAGAGAATATCTCTCATAAAGTTCATTGACAGGTCCACCTCCTAGGGGCGAGGTAGAGGAGCAAGTCATTGCTCTTGAGAAATAGTTTATCTAAACAAAATGCTGTCGGTACTTATTTTTTAAAAGTTTCAAGCAGACTATCCCAGCCCCTTTCCCATAACCTTTACTGGTGTTGGAACAACACCTTTTGCTACTCTAGCTCATATTTCTCAAGACTTTCAAAAGATGTGGAAACTTCTCATCTCCCTCAGTCTTTGTTTTGCTCTCATAATTTGTAACCCTGGTGTCACCCGACCTCTCCTCAATTAATCTTGCCTTGTCTCTTATTCTCATAATGCATGCAGGATCTGGGAAAGGTCATTTCTGCCCATTTCTAAGGGATCTCAATGAACCTGTTGATTTGTGGAGAGAATTAACAGTAACTTCAGATCCAAAGGAATATACCCTGGGCAGGTGGACAGTGAGGATATGAGAATGAAGGAAACTCAAAGGTTTGTCCAATCTGGCTGCTTGCTGGCTGGTGTTTGACAGCATTCAGGAATAGAAGTCTTGTTTCATTAAAAATAGAAGCTGGTTTTATGCCCCATTTTAAAAAAAGAGATATTAGCAATTAGTAAGCTTTTAATCAGTCTGTAGCAAACTAAAACCAGAACTTGCATTACCATCCCTTCCAACTCCCCAACACTGTCTGTTACAGGGTTTGACAATAATCAGAGCTCCCGGACACTGCGCTGAGTAAAGCATGCAGAATCCACAAAATCCTGAATTAAAAAGGAGAGATGCAGGGAAAGAATGCAAGTTTGAAAAACTTACAAACAATCCTAATGGACTGAATCACAAAGACACAGGAGCTAGAGTTTCACACAAAAAAAACATGCACTTTGTTTTGCGCAGTGGGCTGGTATCGTTTGTTTGCTCTAGTGTTCATTTTGAATGCCTT
Source organism: Mustelus asterias (assembly GCF_964213995.1). Classification (NCBI taxonomy): domain Eukaryota; kingdom Metazoa; phylum Chordata; class Chondrichthyes; order Carcharhiniformes; family Triakidae; genus Mustelus; species Mustelus asterias. The sequence goes on along the minus strand of NC_135819.1, from coordinate 9,222,489 downwards.
ACACAAGAGTGATTCACCTTCCTCTGCTCCTCTCATCAATCCAGGGCCCCCTGGTGAGGAGCGAGTGTTCCCAAACTTATTCAATTTACAGGTTTGAAAAAAGCAGAATTACAAATGAAATGGAAATGATCTCACAAGAGTTAAAAAGTTAATTATTGATCTGGCAACTTTTTCCCCTAATCATCCCCATCTCTTCCCTCCCACTCCCTCCCCTGTAAGTATGCAAAATCAAAGTGTTCTTGAACAGGACATGCTCTTTCCATTGTGTGAGAGCTTCATGAGAATTCCATGCTGTGATAGGCTGTTCTGTTGAGGCAAGAGCAACAGAACTTCCACGTAGGTGGATTTCTTATTTTTTCTTCTTGTTTATCATCGCTTAGAGCCCACTCCTCAGAGATGTCAGTCGCATCGCAGGCATTCGGATGAATTTATATGACTGAACATGTTGTGCACTGGATAACCTTCATTCCCCCATACAATATCAATATATATTAACAGGTAACGGATGATAAAACTCATCAATGAAACCCAACAGTTTCCAAAGTCCTTTTAGGATTTAGTTTACTTCTCGTTTCCTCTCCTTATATGTGTTGGAGACAGTTAAACCTGTTAGAAGGACCCACATGAGTCCCATTTTCTTTGCTATGTCCCCGTTTTGATTTATTTTTATACATGCTCCAAACCCCCACCCCAATAAAGATGAGTTTAAAATTTTTTTCAATTTTTTTGTCCTTTCTCCTATTTTTTGTGTTTTTTTCAAACTTTTTTTTTTAGAAGGCTAGAGCTCCTCAGGTCTTAAGAGGCCCAGAGAATCCCCCTGACGTGCTTGGCAATGTAAGACGAATGTTGGGGCTAGCACCAGTCATCCTCATCAGTTTCACTGTAGGGTTCGTGCATTCCTTTTCTTGTGCCAGGTCCTTTCGTTTTCGACACCCCGAGATTGTGATAGTACCCGTTGGGTACGCGTCGCCCATGCCGTGAGGGGGACACGGATGATGACGTCACCCGAGAAGTCCTGGGTGACCTTCCAGAACTTGTCGCCATGGCAGCCTCAAAGGTCAGAGTTTCCTCACTTGGCACATCATAGTCAGGGCTGCAGTAATAGTCATCATTGTGAGAACCCAGGTAAGGCTCAGATACATGGGAGCTGGGAGTGGACCAGCGGCTGCTGCTTTGACGATTCAGCCGAGGGGACTCGTTGCGGGGGATGGTGCTTCTCTCCGTGGCGGGAGACCTGCTGCTGCTCTGCCGCTCCCCCCTCTGATGCTCCGGGGGTGGTGGCGAATATCTGCGTGGCACGGGGGTTGGTATCCTGCCCTGCTGTGACGTATTCATGGCTTTGCGGACCACTGGGGAGTAGGTGACATGCGGCCTAGGTGTGGAGGGAGTCTGGGGAAGTTGCCTGCGTCCGCGCCTCGGTGTGCTGGTGCCAGAGGTGGAAGGTACTGGACTCCCACTCACAGAACTACTGCCCTACATGAAAATTGAAACAAAGCAAATCAAAAAATAAAAAACCAGGAGAAAAAACACAGACAGAAAAACATCGAAGAAAGCAAAGAGATAACAAAAGGAAAAGGGGAAGCAACAATCACAGAACAAAAAGTCAAAAGAAAGTAAAAAGAGAAAGTGACGTCTGTAAGTCAAGGGGTTAAAGAGCAGACATGACTTTTAGTTTACATGGGTTTAAAATCATAATGTTAGGCCATACACATTAAACAGCTTGGAAGCTATCGAGAAATCCAAAACCTAAGCAGGAAATACAGAGGTGTATGGAAATGGGAAAGATTGGTTAATGTTTTTGGGGGTTCTGACCCAGGATTTTGCTGGAGAAATCTGACCTTCTCCCATTCACCTCTGGACTTGCATATATATTTGCCCTTAACAAGAGGTAAACTGTGAAGAATACTGCCCCCTTGAAAAGCTAACTTATCGTCCTCATTTAGAAGTTGACCAAACTACTGTACATTTCGGGAACGTTTATTTTTATTTCAATCACGGCTGTATCTGATACGTTAGGGGAGATTTTCCTGGGTGTGCTCAAGTGCACAGAATGTAAAAGGAGCCAGATCAGTGTAGTGGAACTCACTGGATTGTCCTATGGAGTGCCTGTATGGGTTTGATGGCCCAAATGGCCTCCTTCTGCTATGCCATATATAATACATAAAAGTCAAACACAACTCTCCTTTCACTGATAATGAAAGAAACATTCCGGCATCTCCACTGCATTTATAACAGCGGTGGACATTTTCCTGCAGATACATGCTCTGATCTGTATGAATTTACGACATTTACCAAACCAGCTATCCAGTGCATCTGGGCACAAACCCCCCAAAAATAATCTCCCTGTGAAATCCATTTCCATCTGACAAATCCCTGGGACACCCTCTCTCTCTCTCCTGTCTAAGATTCACTTGTTATAATCCTGAGCCACACAAACTTTTATTGAACCCAATAAAAACATAAGTATTTTTAGTGACAGGAAAAGGATCTTTTGCCCAACAATCCTCCTGTTCTGCACATCAACTCTGATCTACCCATTTACTCAAATTCCATTCTCTCTTTAGAAACAGATTGAATAATCTTATATCTAATTAAACTGTCCACTACAACATTGTTTTCATGATAATTCATTCCACAACTTTGTGAAGCAGTCCTGACTTTTTCCTCATCGTCCTGTGGCACAGTGGTTGGCACTGCTGCCTTACAGCGCCAGGGAACAGGGTTCGATTCCCGGCTCGGGTCACTGTCTGTGCAGAGTCTGCACGTTCTCTCCGTGTCTGTGTGGGTTTCCTCCGGCTTCCTCCCACAGTCTGAAAGACCTGCTGGTTAGATGCTTTGGTCATGCTAAATTCTCCCTCAGTGTTACCCGAACAGGCGTCGGAGTGTGGCGACTAGGGGATTTTCACACTAACTTCATTGCAGTGTTAATGTAAGCCTACTTGTGACTAATAAATAAACATAACTTCTTAAATGTTCCTCCAGCTTGACAATGATCCAAAACCTCTGCACACCTCCAATGTATCCATCACTCTACCATTGGCAGCCATGCCATTAGCTGCTCAGGTCTTAATCTCGGGAATACCCACACAAAATTTCTCTCGCTCCTCCTTTATGACACATCTTAAAATCTACTTCCTTGACCAAGTTGATCACCTGTCCTAATATCTTCTTATGTGACTCAGTATCAAATCTTGTGAAACTCCTCAAGATGGTGTACTATGTTAAAGGCACTATATCTGAAAACAAGAAGAGTAAATAAGTCTGGCATGTGGACATTGCAGACAATTAAAAACTCTGATGGTTTCCTCCAATAGCTCAGTGGGTAAATGCACTGCCAATGTATTACTGAGTTGAATGGACAAGCTCTCAGTTTAAATTCCGATCTATATTCAGTCAGCTGGTGTTAGGTTCAGTCTTTGGGTTCAGGAGGGAAGGAAAGTTAGCCAGGGTTCTTGTTATGATCATATCCTGTTGAAATGTGCCGATCAAAACTCATCTCTCTACACCCTCATTCTCATATTGAACTTCTTCAATTCAGTTGCCTAACCCTCCCATTGAATCTTGTCCCTCGAGTACCCTAACTCTGCAAAGCCCAGTATCTTAATACTCCCACTGATTTTCCTCTCTCTAAATCCTAATTCTCCCATTGAAACCCATCCCTGAAGTGCCCTAACTCTACGATCGCAGCTAATTCTGCTGACACTCCAATCAAAAATCATCCCTTATAATTTTTCTGCAATTGCATCATCTCTCTTGTGCCTTTCTCTCCCATTGAAGCTCATTCCTTTAGCTTTTTACAGTTCTTTTGTGGGGTGCGAATGTTGCTGACTTCAGCATTTGTTGCACATCCCTAATCGCCCTTGAGAAGGTGGTGGTGAGCCGCCTTCTTGAACTGTTGCAGTCCATGTGGTGCAGGTACATCCACAGTGCTGTTAGGGAGGGAGTTTCAGCATTTTGATCTAGCGACAGTGAAGAAATGTGATATAATTCTAAATCAGGGTGGTGTGTGGTAAGAAGGCAAACTTGTAAGTGGTGGTAGTTCCATGCATCTGCTGCTATTGTTCTTCCCATGGTAGAGGTTGGTTTGGAAGGTGCTGGCAGAAGAGTCTTGGTGAGTTGCTGCGGTGCATCTTGGAGATGGGACACTGCTGCTGCTGTGCGTGGGTGATGGAGGGAGTGGAGAATATTCAATCCTACTCTTGACTACTGCCTTGTAAATGATGGTAAGAAGTCTCACAACACCAGGTTAAAGTCCAACAGGTTTATTTGGTAGCAAATACCATAAGCTTTCGGAGCTTGCTGCTCCTTCGTCAGATGGAGTGGATATCTGTTCTCCAACAGTGCACAGAGACACAGAAATCAAATTACAGAATACTGATTAGAATGCAAATCTCTACAGCCAGCCAGGTCTTAAATGTACACAATGTGGGTGGAGGGGGCACCCACCCACCCACCTTGTACACCTTGTGTACAGACAGTGACCCGAGCTGGGAATCGAACCCTGGTCCCTGGCGCAGTAAGGCACCCACCCATCCACCCACTTTGTGTACATTTAAGACCTGGCTGGCTGTAGAGATTTGCATTCTAATCAGTATTCTGTAATTTGATTTCTGTGTCTGTTTGCACTGTTTGAGAACAGATATCCACTCCATCTGACGAAGGAGCTGTGCTCCGAAAGCTTATGGTATTTGCTACCAAATAAACCTGTTGGACTTTAACCTGGTGTTGTGAGACTTCTTACTGTGCTTACCCCAGTCCAACGCCGGCATCTCCACATTGTAAATGATGGACAGCTTTGGGGAGTCAGGAGATGAGTTACTCACCTCAGAATTCCCAGCCTCTGACCTGTTCTAGTACTTATATGGCTGGTTAATAATGACTGCCAGGATGTTGATAGTGGTGGGATTCAGTGATGGTATTGCCACTGAATGTCAAGGCGGGGAAGGTTAGATTTTCTCTTGTTGGAGGTGGTCTTTACCTGGCACTTGTGTGGCTTGAAATTACTTGCCACTTGCCAGCCCAAGCTTGAATGTTGTCCAGGTCTTGCTGCATAGTGGCATGGACTGCTTCAGTATCTGAGGAGTTGTGAATGGTGCTGAACTTTGTGTAATCAGCAGCAAACATTCCCACTTCCGATATTTTGAAGGAAGGAAGATCACTGGTGAGGTGACTGAAGATGGTTGGGTCTAGGACAATACCCTTAGGAATTTATGCAGTGACGTTCTGGAGCTGAGGTGATTGACTTCTAACAGCCACAACAACCTTCCACTGTGTCTGATATACCTCCAAACGGCAGGGAGTTTTCCCCGTGTCACCTACAGACTTCAATATTAAAATATCCATTATAACATCCAATTACACTTTGAATATTTCCAATGTGTTTGCCTTCATTATTTTATATGGTAGATTATTCAAAACATTTATCATACGTCCAATAAAGAATAGCTGTTTACAATTTACTTTTCACCAATTACACCTCCAGTACTATATTCACATCTTAATGTGAAGTAATATTCTCAGTTTATTCTATCAACACCATTTAATATTTTTAGACTGTCTTTATTCTGAATCATAGAATTATACAGCGCAGAAGAGGCCCTTTGGCCCATCGAGTCTGCACTGATGTGCGAGAAACGCCTGAACTCCCACCTAATCCCATTTACCAGCACTTGGCCCATAGCCCTGAATGTTATGACGCGCCAAGTGCTCATCCAGATACTTTTTAAAGGATGTGAGGCCCCCCCGCCTCCACCACCCTCCCGGGCGGCGCATTCCAAACAGTCACCACCCTCTGGGTAAAAAGGTTTTTCCTCAAATCCCCCCTAAACCTCCTGCCCCTCACCTTGAACTTGTGTCCCCTCATGACTGACCCTTCAACTAAGGGGAACAGCTGCTCCTTATCCACTCTGTCCACGCCCCTCATAATCTTGTGCACCTCCATCAGGTTGCCCCTCAGTCTTCTCTGCTCCAATGAAAACAACCCAAGCCGACACAACCTCTCTTCATAACCTAAATGCTCCGTCCCAGGCAGCATCCTGGTGAATTTCCTCTGCACCCCCTCCAGTGCAATCACATCCTTCCTAAAATGTGGTGATCAGAACTGCACACAGTGCTCCAGCTGTGACCTCACCAAAGTGCTATACAACTCCAAAATGGCTTCGCTGCTTTTGTAATCTATGCTTCAATTGATAAAGGCAAGTGTCCCATATGCCTTTTTCACCACCCTAATAACATGCCCTTCCCCCTTCAGAGATCTGTGGACAAACACGCCAAGGTCCCTTTGTTCCACAGAACTTCCTAGTGTCCTGCCATTCATTGAATACTTTCTTGTCAAATTACTCCTTCCAAAGTGTATCACCTCACACTTTTCAGGGTTAAATTCCATCTGCCTCTGATCTGCCTATTTGACCATTCCGTCTATATCTTCTTGTAGCCCAAGACACTCCGCCTCACTGTTAACCACCCGGCCAATCTCTGTGTCATCCGCAAACTTACTAATCCTACCCCCTACACAGTCATCAATGTCATTTATATAAATGATGAATAATAGGGAATCCAGCATAGATCCCTCTGGTACGCCACTGGACACTGGTTTCCAGTCACTAAAGAAGCCTTACATAGAACAGTACAGCACAGAACAGGCCCTTCGGCCCACGATGTTGTGCCGAGCTTTATCTGAAACCAAGATCAAGCTATCCCACTCCCTATCATCCTGGTGTGCTCCATGTGCCTGTCCAATAACCGCTTAAATGTTTCTAAAGTGTCTGACTCCACTATCACTGCAGGCAGTCCATTCCACACCCCAACCACTCTCTGCGTAAAGAACCTACCTCTGATATCCGTCCTGTATCTCCCACCACGAACCCTATAGTTATGCCCCCTTGTAATAGCTGCATCCACCCGAGGAAATAGTCTTTGAACGTTCACTCTATCTATCCCCTTCATCATTTTATACACCTCTATTAAGTCTCCCCTCAGCCTCCTCCGCTCCAGAGAGAATAGCCCTAGCTCCCTCAACCTTTCCTCATATGACCTACCCTCCAAACCAGGCAGCATCCTGGTAAATCTCCTCTGCACTCCTTCCAGCGCTTCCACATCCTTCCTATAGTGAGGTGACCAGAACTGCACACAATATTCCAAATGTGGTCTCACCTTCTGTCATCACCCTCTGTATCCTACAAGTGAGCCAATTTTGAATCCACTTTATCAAATTACCCTGTATCCCATGTGCATTTACCTTCTTTATTCCAGAGGTGAGGGGTTTGCCGTATGAAGAGAGATTGAACAGTTTAGGCCGATACTCTCTGGAATTTAGAAGAATGAGGGGAGATCAAATTGAGGTATACAAGATGATCAAAGGTATGGATAAAGTAGATGTGGAGCGGATGCTTCCTCTTCTGGGGCATTCTAGGACGAGAGGCCATAGTCTTAGGATAAGGAGTAGCAAATTTAAAACAGAATTGAGGAGAAATTCTTCTCCTAAGGATCTGTGGAATTCGCTACCCCAAAGGACGGTGGATGCTGGGACAGTGAGTAAATTTAAAGAAGAATTAGACAGATTTTTAATTCGTAATGGGTTGAAGGATTATCGGGAGAAGGCAGGAAAATGGGAATGAGGAGCATATCAGCCATGATCAGATGGCAGAGCGGACTCGATGGGTCGAATGGCCTAATTCTGCTCCCATATCTTATGAACTTTTAAGTCTCCCACGTGGGACCTTGTCAAAGGCTTTGCTGAAATCCATTTAAATTACATCGACTGCACTACTCTCATCTACACACCTGGTCACCTCCTCAAAAAATTCAATCAAATGTATTAGGCATGACCTCTCTCTGATGAGGCCATGCTGACTATTCCTGATCAAGTTTTGCCTCTTCAAGTGGAGATAGATACTTTCCTTCAGAATTTTCTCCAATAGTTTCCCTACCACTGACATGAGACTCACTGGTCTGTAGCTCCTTGGCTTTTCTCTACAACCCTTCTTAAATAGCGAAACCACATCAGCTGTTCTCCAGTCCTCTGACACCTCTCCCGAGGCCAGAGAGGAATTAAAAATTTGGGTCAGAGCTCCTGCAATTTCCTCCCTTGCCTCTCACAGCAGCCTGGGGCAATATTCATCCGAATCTGTAGATTTGTCCACTTTGAAGCCTGCCAACACCTCCAATACCTTGTCCTCTCTGATGTCCCTAAGAACCTTACAGTCTATCTCCCTAAATTCCATCCCTTCATCTTCATTCTCTTGGGTGAAGACGGTGTTCAACACTTTGTTCAACACTCTACCAATGTCATAGAATCCTGGAATCCCCACAATGCAGAAGGAAGCCATTTGGCCCATCGAGTCTGCACCAATTCTCTGACAGATCATCCCACCTAGGCCCAACCCCTGCCCTATCCCCATAACCCCACCATTTACCCCGCTAACCCCCTTAACCTACACATCTTTGGACTAAGGGGCAATTTACCTAACCAATCCACCTAACGTGTACATTGTTGGACTGTCGCCCAAGAGCAAAATCGACCCTGGGTCTCTGGCGCTTTGAGGCAGCAATGTTAACCACTGTGCTTCACCCGCAGATTACCCCCTCGGTCCCTTACGGCCTTACTCTTTCCTTTAGTCTCTCCTCATGCTGAAACTTGCCCAAGTTTATTCAATAGAACCTCCCAATCCCCTGACTCTATCACCTAGGGCAGCAGATGCATGGAAACACCACTACCTGCAAGTTCCCTACTAGATCACAAACCATCCTGACTTGGACCCATCTCACTGTTCTTTCATTGTTGCTGAGTCAAAATTCTGGAACTCTATCCCTAACAGTACCGACACCACAAGGACTGTGGCAGTACAAGAAAATAGCTCACCACCACCTTCCCGAGGGTAATTAGGGATGGGCAAGAAATGGTGGCCTAGCCAGTAACACCAACATTCCAAAAATGAATATATATTTTTAAATCATCACCTTACACTTGGGGCCAGCCCTCCCCAGTCTCCTTCAGCAGAAACAAAGAACAATACAGCACAGGAACAGGCCCTTCGGCCCTCCAAGTCCGTGCCGCTCCCTGGTCCAAACTAGACCATTCTTTTGTATCCCTCCATTCCCACTCCGTTCATATGGCTGTCTAGATAAGTCTTAAACGTTCCCAGTGTGTCCGCCTCCACCACCTTGCCCGGCAGCGCATTCCAGGCCCCCACCACCCTCTGTGTAAAATATGTCCTTCTGATATCTGTGTTAAACCTCCCCCCCTTCACCTTGAACCTGTGACCCCTCGTGAACGTCACCACCGACCTGGGGAAAGGCTTCCCACCGTTCACCCTATCTATGCCTTTCATAATTTTATACACCTCTATTAAGTCTCCCCTCATCCTCCGTCTTTCCAGGGAGAACAACCCCAGTTTACCCAATCTCTCCTCATAACTAAGTCCCTCCATACCAGGCAACGTCCTGGTAAACCTCCTCTGTACTCTCTCCAAAGCCTCCGCGTCCTTCTGGTAGTGTGGCGACCAGAACTGGGTGCAGTATTCCAAATGCGGCCGAACCAACGTTCTATACATCTGCAACATCAGACCCCAACTTTTATACTCTATGCCCCGTCCTATAAAGGCAAGCATGCCATATGCCTTCTTCACCACCTTCTCCACCTGTGACGTCACCTTCAAAGATCTGTGGACTTGCACACCCAGGTCCCTCTGCGTATCAACACCCTTTATGGTTCTGCCATTTATCGTATAGCTCCTCCCTACATTATTTCTACCAAAATGCATCATTATTTCTACCAAAATGCATAGAAGTTGATAGTTTGCCTAAAGTCCTTTTAACTTATTAACTCTCTCTGCCACACTACTTCAAAATCCTGTCAGACTTTGGGAATATTACAGAAACTGAACATTGAGTGTCAACCTTCTTTCTGAAAAGCGATGACCTATGAAAAACACTCAGTTCATACATTATTTCCAACTGCACGTTTACAATATTCTGCCATTCGCAGAATCTTTTGCTATCCATATCTCTTGAGGCTTTATTTGCAACCCTGAAGGTGCTTTTGTGTCAGTTTCTTTGGGACAATTTACTGCCACCTAGATTGGGATGGGTTCACTCAGTGCACACCAAGGGTCGAACCTTAGGACTGCTTGATAGATCAGTACAAAGATGCTTTATCATCCTAACCCTCAGATAGGGTTTCTACGGCCCCTGTGTATTTATTATTTTGTAATAATTTACAATGTAGGATCATGGAGAAAATTTCTTTCTTTGGTTTATGTTTCATATTCCCCTACATGCTGAAGACAAGCTTCAAGCCTGATACTGGTGCACAGAATGTCACATTGTATTGAAGAATTAAAAGTGTGAAAATATCCCTCAATTACTGAGTGACAATAGTTGATGGCACATCACTCAATAGAACACTTGCTATGAATAAAATTATAAGATCGGTTAATTAATTATATTATGGCCAAATAGACCGCTTACAGTATGGCAGTCCTTATGTGGCACTTTTGTGATTATTAATTAGACAATTGAATCCCACATACCAAGGACAGAACAAATGAGAATCTCAGAATAAGGTACAGACAAACAAATATAAGATTTAGGATAAGACAAAATTAGGCAGGTATATAAAAAGACATGATGATAATAGGTCACAGACATATTTTGAGGAATTGATAGCAGAATTTTGCAGGATGCAGTTATAATTGTGTACTGGACCAAATGATGGGAATTTTCACTTAATCCTCAGATCCTTTCTTACTAGATTGGATTGACCTGGCACCAATACAGACTGGTGTGTGTGCCTTAGCCATTAAGCTGCTGTCTGCTTTTTCAGTCTTTCCTCTCTCCTTTCCTGAGGGTGCTGACGCTCGCTGGGGTACAGCTTACCAGGGGCTCTCACCTCATCAGATCCTTCATAAATGAAAGTAGACAGCCAGTCTAGGCAGGCTATTGGATGCTGCAGGGCATTTTAGCAGAGGTAAATCCTGTCCTCATGCAGTGTTTACACACACGCAGTTTCCAATGGGAGGTTTCTGGATTGTGATTTCTAGTTAATTCCTGCTCTCTCTAGCATACGAATATTGTGATGGATTATAGCTCCCTGCGTCAGCTAAGCTTGGATCAGATTTCGCACAGATTAGGGATTCAACCTGAATCAGTCGAGTCTTTCTCTGTACCCCTTGCAGTCCAAGGTATAGCTTCATAGGCAGCACCAACAAAGAGATGCAGTAGTACAGCGTGAACGTCTTTTGCTGGCCTGAATGTTTTTTGAAAGCTGTAGATCATTGTCTTCATTTCTCCACATCTGGAGACTGATACCTATGCTGCTGATGATGGGAAGGTCGAGGCAGCCTGTTTTTGCAAATGGAAGTGAAGTGTGAAGATAACAGACGATACAGAAAAAGTAGGTTTAACTTCAAATTAAACTGAAAGAACAGTTAATGACAGGACCCTGAACAGCATTGGTGTACAGAGGGATCTTGGGGTTCAAGTCCATAGTTCATTGAAATTGGCCACACAAGTAGATAGGGTGGTAAAGAAGGCATGCTTGCCTTTATTGATCAGGGCACTGAGTACAAGAGTCTGGATGTCATGTTGCAGCTTTATAAAACTTTGGTTAAGACAAACTTAGAGTATTGCGTTCAATCCTGCTCGCCACATTACAGGAAGGACGTGGAGGCTTTGGAGAGGGTGCAGAAGAGGTTTACCAGGATGCTGCCCGGATTAGAGGGTATGAGCTATAAGGAGAGGTTGGACAAACTAGGGTTGTTTTCTCTGGAGCGGCGGAGGCTGAGGGGAGACCTGATAGAAGTCTATAAAATTATGAGAGGCATAGATAGGATAGACAGTCAGAATCTTTTCCCCTGAGTTAAAATGTCTAATACTAGGGGGCACGCACTGAAGGTGAAAGGGGAAAAGTTCAAAGGAGATGTGAGGGGCAAGTTTTTTTTACACAGAGAGTGGTAGGTGACTGGAAAGTGCTGCCAGGGGTGGTGGTGCAGGCATAGGGACATTTAAGAGGCTTCTGGATAAGCTCGTGAATATGCAAGGAATAGAGTGATACGGACCAGGGGCAGGCAGAAGGGATTAGTTTAATTTGGCATCATGTTCAGCACAACATCATGGGCAGAAGGACCTGTTCCTCTGCTGTTCTATGTTCTAACTGGAGGTGAACAGGGTCTCAAAAGCATGAGTGGAATCTGTTATCTCAAAGATCCTCACATAAAACGTGAAATGGATTTACATAAGAACTAGGAACAGGAGTAGGCCATCTGGCCCCTCGAGCCTGTTCCGCCATTGAATAAGATCATGGCTGATCTTTTCGTGGACTCAGCTCCACTTACCCACCCGCTCACCATAACCCTTCATTCCTTTACTGTTCAAAAATCTATCTTTGCCTTAAAAACAGTTGAGGTAGCTTCAACTGCTTCACTGGGCAGGGAATTCCACAGATTCACAACCCTTTGGGTGAAGAAGTTCCTCCTCAACTCAGTCCTAAATCTGCTTCCCCTTATTTTGAGGCTATGCCTCCTAGTTCCGGTTTCACCCGCCAGTGAAAACAACCTCTCTACTTCTATCTTATCTACTCCCTTCATAATTTAATATGTTTCCATAAGATCCCCCTCATTCTTTTAAATTCCAATGAGTATAGCCCCAGTCTACTCAGTCTCTCCTCATAAGCCAATCCTCTCAACTCCGGAATCAATCTAGTGAATCTCCTCTGCACCCCCTCCAGTGCCAGTATATCCTTTCTCAAGTAAGGAGACCAAAACTGTACACAGTATTCTAGGTGTGCAACATAACCTTGTTGTTTTTAAACTCCATCTCTCTAGCAATAAAGGACAAAATTCCATTTGCCTTCTTAATTACCTGCTGCACCTGCAAACCAACTCCTTGAGATTCCTGCACAAGGACACCCAGGTCCCTCTGCACAGCAGCATGCTGCAATTTTTTACTATTTGAATAATAGTCCATTTTGGTGTTATTCCTACCAAAATGGATGACCTCACATTTACCAACATTGTACTCCATCTGCCAGACCCTCGCCCACTCAATTAGACTATCTATATCCCGTTGCAGACTTTGAACGTCCTCTGCACACTTTGCTCTGCCACTCATCTTAGTGTCATCTGTGAATTTTGACACACTACACTTGGTCCCCAACTCTAAATCATCGATGTTAATCGTAAACAATTGCGGTCCCAGCAGTGATCTCTGAGGCACACCACTAGTCACTCATCACCAACCAGAAAAACACCCATTTATCCCCACTCTTTGCTTTCTGTTAGTTAACCAATCCTCTATTTAAGCTAATACATTACCCGTAACGCCATGCACCTTTATCTTATGCAGCAGCTGCAGCAGCCTTTTGTGCAGCACCTTGTCGATTGCCTTCTGGATATCCAGATACACTGCATCCACCGGTTCCCTGTTGTTCACCGCGCTCGTAATGTCCTCAAAGAATTCCAGTAAATTAGTTAAACATGACCTGCCTTTCATGAACCCATAGTGCGTCTTCCCAATGGGACAATTTCTATTGAGATGTCTCGCTATTTCTTGCTTGATGATAGATTCAAGCATTTTCCCACTACAGAAGTTAAGCTAACTGGCATATAGTTACCTCCTTTTTTAAATAGTGGCATCACATTTGCTGTTTTCCAATCTGGTGGAACCGCCCCAGAGTCCAACAAATTTTGGTAAATTACCATGAGTAATTTCCCCCACCCTCTCTTTAGTACCATGGAATGCATTCCATCTGGGCCAGGAGACTTGTCTACCTTTAGCCCCATTAGTTTACCTAACACTGCTTCTTTAGTGATAATGATCATTTCTAGATCCTCACTTGCCATAGCCTCCTTGTCATCAATTTTTGACATGATATTTGTGTCTTCCATCGTGAAGTCTGGCGGCTGACACAAAATACCTGTTCAATGCCTCGGTCATTTCCTCATTTCCCGTTATTAAATCCCCCCTCTCATCCTCTAAAGGGCCAAAGTTTACCTTCGCCACTCTTTATCTTTTAATATTTCTGGGCAGCGAGATAGAAATCTTGGCAGAGTCTAAGAGAAGTTAGATGGCATGATGAGGAAAAGTAGGTTTGTTCTGAATGGTGTGCTTAGATGGTCCAAATGGCCTTCAACATCTGCATCTATGTTGCAACCCCCTGCTGGGTTGACCCAAGAGTACCGTCATCAGAAGAGCCGCAGATCAGGTCCTAAGTGAGGGACAGTGTTGAGCGGGAGGGAAATAAATGAAAAATTATGGTTGGGAGATGGGAGGAAATAATGAAGTTATATTGTTCCACAATTCTCCCATCTCACATGCGATGTTAGAATAAGGCACCAAGTGAACATCAACTCAAGGAAGGAAGAGAGATAGTGATAGGCTATTCATTAATTATGTGAGCAGACAGGCATTTCTGTGGCCGCAGACATGACTCCAGGATGGTGTATTGCCTCCGAGGCCAGGGTCAGGGATGTCCCTGAACGGCTGCCAGGCATCCTGAAAGGGGAACGGTGATAAGTCAGAGGCACCAACCTCTGGTAGAATTAAGGATGGGGTCTTGAATCAAGAACTCAGGGAGCTAAGCAGCAGATCAAAAAGAGGACCTCAAAGATTGTAATCTCTGGATTACTCCCATGTGCTAGTGAGTACAGAAGTAGGAGAATAGGACAGATGAATGCATGGCTCAAGAGTTGGTTCAGGAGGGAGGGTTTTTAGAGGAGGGATCACTGGGACCGTTTCTGGGAAGGTGGGACATATACAAGCCGGACAGTCCGCACCCGAACCAGAATGGGACCAACATCCTTGCAGGTCAGGTTGCTAATGCTGTTGGGAGGAGTTTCAACTAGTTTGACAGGGGGAGGGGACACAGAGCGTTAATACAATATGGACACAGCATACTATAGTAAAGGAAACAAGACAGAGGGAATTCAGCCATTTGAGTTCCAAGGTTGTAAGGCAAGGCTTGATGGCCCCTACTTTAATGTCAGGAGCATTATAGGTAAAACTGAGGGCTTGGATTGACCCTGAAATTATGATATTGTTGCCATCACAGATACATGGTTGAGGGAGGGGCAGGACTGGCAACTCAACATTCCAGGGAATAGGATCTTCAGGCAAAACAGGGGAGGATGTAGAAGAGGAGGTAGCGTTGCATTATTAATTAAGGAGTCAGTTACTGCAGTAAGGAGGGACAATATCGTGGAAGGGACTTCGAATGAGGTTTTGTGGCTGGAGCTTAGGAATAAAAAGAGGGCAGTCACATTGCTGGGAGCATATTACAGATATCCAAACAGTCAGGGAGCAGTAAAGGAGCAGATTATGTAGCCAATTCACTAAGGTGTTTAAAAATAATAATAGGGTAATTATATTAGAGGATTTTAACTTCCCTAACATTAATTGGGATAGTCATAGTGCAAAGGGTTTAGAGGAGGCGGATTTCTTGAAATGCATTCATTCAGGAGAGCTTCTTATGCCAATACATAGAAGATCCAACAAGAGGCAGCACAGTGCTGAATCTTATTCTGGGGAACAAAGCCAGACAGGTGTTCGAGGTGGCAGTGGGGAGCATTTTAGTGAAAGCGATCACAACACAGTACAATTTAGGTTTGTTATGGAAAAGGAAAAAGATGGTCTGCAAAAAAATGGTTTGGGGAAGGCAAATTTTATCAGAATAAAGCAGGATTTAGCCAAAGTTGACTGGGAACAGCTTCTTGTGAGAAAATCTACAGCATAACAGTGGGGGTGTTCAAAAAGGAAGTGGGGAGAGTACAGGCCCAACATGTTCCCCTTTTTAAAATTCATCGTGGGACATGGGCATTGCTGGCCGGCCAACATTTATTGCCCATCCTAACTCACCCTTGAACTGAGTGGCTTGTCAGCCCATTTCAGAGGGCAGTTGAGAGTCAACCACATTGCTGTGGCTCTGGGGTCACATGTAGGCCAGACTGGGTAAGGGTGGCAGATTTTCTTCCCTAAAGGACATTTAGGGTAAAACAAAGGAGCAACAAGCCCAGAGAACTCTGGATGTCCTGGAATATTCAGGACTGGATAAGATAGAAAAGAGAGGCTTTTAGTAGGTACAAAGGGAGAAAACAAAGGGAGACCTTAGTGGAGTATAGAAAGTGCAGGGGGGAACTTAAGAAAGCAATTAGGAGAGCAAAGAGGGGGCATGAAAAAGCACTGGCGGGTAGGATTAGGGAGAATCCCAAGATATTCTATAAGTATATTAAGGGGAAGAGGATAACCAGGGAAAGAATTGGGCCCATCAGGGACCAAGGGGGGCAATCTGTGGGTGGAATTGGAGGATGTTAGTAGGTTGTTAAATGAGTACTTCACGTCTATCTTCACTCAGGAGGAGGAGGATTTGGGTACAGAATTCTAGGAGAGGAACTGTGAGGTTCTTGAATAGTTTGACATAGGGAGTGAGGAGGTATTGGAAGTTTTGGCAAGCTTAAAAGTGGACAAATCCCCAGGTCAGGATGAGTTGTATCCCAAGCTGCTGTAGGAGGCAAGGGAGGAAATTCCTCTCTGGCCACAGGAGAGTCATCAGAGAATTGGAGGACAGCTAATGTGGTTCCACTTTTCAGGAAGGGTGGTGAAAATAAACCAGGGAATTACAGACCAGTGCGTCTCACATCAGTGGTAGGGAAACTATTGGAGAAAATTCTGAAGGAGAAAATTAATCTCCACTTGGAGAGGCGAGGTTTGATAAGGGATAGTCAGCATGGCTTTGCCAGAGGGAAGTCATACCTAACAAATGTAACTGAATTTTTTGAATAGGTGACTGGGCACGTAGAATCACTACAGGGCAGAAGGAGGCCATTCAGCCCATCAAGTTTGCACCAGCTCTCTGACAGAGCATCTTACCAAGTCCTATCCCCATAATCCCACATACTTACCCGACTAATTCCCCTAACTTATACATCTTGGGACACTCAGGGACAATTTATCCTGGCCAATCAACCGAACCTGCACATCTTTGGACGGTGGGAGGAAACCGGAGCACTCGGAGAAAACCCACGCAGACGTGCAAACTCCACACAGGGAGAACCTGCAAACAGACAGTCACTCAAGGCCAGAATCGAGCCCGGGTCCCTGGCGCTGTGAGTCAGCGTTGCTAACCACTGCGCCACTATGTCGATGAGGGTCGTGAAATTGGTGTAGTTTATGTGGATTTCAGCAAAGCCCTTGACAAGGTCCCACATGGGAGACTGATAAAAAAGAAAGTACATGGAATCCAGAGTAACTTGGCAAGCTGCATCCAAAACTGGCTTAGTGCTAGGAGACAAAGGGTGGTGGTAGAAGGCTGTTTGTGTGACTGGATGGCGGTGACTGGTGGTCTACCACAAGGATCATCATTGTTTGTGAGATATATAAATAATATAGATGAGAATGTGGGGGGGGAGGGGGTGATAAGTAAGTTTATGGATGACACGAAGATTGGCAGAGTTGTTGACAGTGAGGAAGAAGGTCTTAGTTTGGTATAGGTTGGTCAGATGGGCAGGTCTGTGGTAGATGCACTTTGGAAGGAGTAACAAGACAAGGGAGTACTCAATGAATGGCAGGACTCAAGGAAGCTCAGAGGAACAGAGAGATCTAGGGTTCTTGTGCACAAATTCCTGAAGGTGACGGGGCAAGTTAATAGGGTAGTTAAGAAGGCATTTGGGACGCTTGCCTTTAGTTGTGGCATAGATTATAATTGCAGAGAGGTTATGTTGGAGCTGTACAAAACTTGGCCACTGTCTGTAGTTCTGGTCACCTCACTGCCAGAAGGATATGATTGCACTGGAGAGGGTACAGAAGAGATTCACCAGGATGTTTTTGGGATGGAGCATTTGATCTATGAACAAAGGCTGGAGAGGCTCATACAATGAGATTTCTTTCAATGTGAGGATCAGTGCTCGGAAGTGAAATATGTAACGTTTACACCTTGTGCCAGCTTTAAGCACTCACAGCCCAGGTTCAGGTAGGGATGGGCGGGTATAGGGGATGTGGTATAATCAGAAGCATGGACGGTACTCATGTATATCTGACTTGTACCAAAGAAAACTAGCTTGGCAAGTGAAAAGCCAACCAGTTCGAGGGCATAAAACAAAAATTCAGCCCCAAGCCATGAAAAGAGGTTCAACTTGATGATGATAGAAGGTAACGTTTTGCCATATCCTGCACTGAATCTAAGAAACATGAGTCCAACCCAATCCAATCCTACAACACTGCGGAAGCCAACAACTAGATGTCTTTGGTTGATACAGGTGCATCAGTAGATGTGATCATCAAAAGCACCGATGAGCTATCGCTCATTCACCTCCCTCCCCCTCAACTCTCACACAAACAGTTTAAACTTATACATGTGTTGACAGATTCCTTCAAATTCTACCAGTTTTTGGAAACTTTCAGTCTTGCAATGAACAGGACAATGAAGTTCACTTTATTATAACTGCTGTCAATTTGATCAAAATGGTCTGCAATGTATTAATTCCAATAGAATTCAACTTTTGAATAAATATACTTGTTTTACAAAGCACTGTTAAACTGAAGAACTAACAAATTAACTTTCAGATTAATAAAGCTGCACATCCTTCTGAACTGTTCACAGATGTATTCTGTATAAATTGGCTGTTAAAGAACTGCATTATTCAAGAAACTCAGCATTGTCAAGAAAGTAGTTACTATCTTAGTGTCTCAGCTAATATAACTGTGGTCCCAAATGCCTTGTGCTCTTGACAGATGCTGCCCAACCTACTAAATGTCTCCAGCATTTTGTGTTCATCTTGGAGATTTTCTGTAAATTTTGTTTGGATTTTACTTCAAGTTGGTGAAAAGACTACGCCACATCACAATTAAGAATCGATGAGTGAGCAGGAAAAAAACCCTCTGCTAATTTTCCAAGTTAGCTAATCTCAGCCAGGCAGCTGGAAAGGTAACGCTACAATTTGCCTCAGTCTCTCCTGGGCTAACAAATGAATAAAATAGTCAATTTTCTTGTTTCTGATCACAGTCCGGTGAATTGTGCTGGGAAATATATTGTGTGAACAGCTGGTGAGGAGATGAAACTTACGGACCAGCCTCCACATTTTGTGCTCAAAAGTAATAAAATGATGAGGTTCTAGAGAGGCAGCTAGAATCTTAGGAGCAAACGTCAGCACCAAAAAGGGAGAGGATGAAGAAGGAAATCAAGTTTTTCTGACAAGTGCCCTGATCTGTATAGGGCATGTAGCAAATAGGTGACTTGCTGTTGTAGACTTCTATCAATGACAATACCTCAGCAACTGGGAGCTAAGTGAGAATGGTCCAGGACTGATTTCCCCAGTGAGCATATGGCTCACAATCCTATCTTCCTCCCACGCTTCTGTTTGGTAACTTCCACCGAGGCACTGATTCACTGGCGGAAGGGAAAATTGATGGAAGCATCACTTCATAGTGCAATGCATTGGTATCCATATATAATGCAACACCTACGCCTTTACACACATTTAAATCCTGCAACTATGTTAAGTTATTTTTAGTGCAGATTTCTGATTATTGTTTCGGCAATTGACTAAAATCTTTCGAGAGAACAAATTTATTATTGTACGATCATTTCATACACTTGTATCCAATTCTCTGCATTCATTTCAGGGTGGTGTTAACCTGCTTAACATCTTCACCAAATGCTGGGGAAGATAGCTGGACATAAGCATGCTTAGAACCTGGAACAATGCTGCCAGCAATTTCTACTCTTTGCTGATATTAATTATGGCATTGGGTACCTTGATAAATGAATAAAAATGTAGCAGTAATCACTGGGGAAATTCCTATCGCCTGGTCTGGCTGGATTTGTTTATTTTTACCTTGTATTGTGAGAAGAAAACCAGAATTCATTTTGTGCTTTATCACAACTGTCAGGAAAATCTCAAAGTGCTTGGCACACAATGATTTAACCTGAAGTGCTGTTATATAAGGCTCAAAGAAACACTAATATTAAAGTTATAGAACTACCCAAACATCAGAATTAGCTGTCAACTCGCTCATTTGAAATTAAACTCTTCATATTTTAAACTAAAGCTGAAGAACCAATTAAAATATAATTTTACAATTTTAAATATTTAAACAAATTTGCATGTTCTTCTATTGTTTATTTTCCTCCTAATCTCTTACACCCCGTCGTTTAAAAATGAATGAATTCTAAGCTTCCTGAATAATTATCTTCTAGAAATGTTAATTTATTTTTCCATCTTTCGTGATTCTGGTGAGAGGGGAGAAACTGGAAACTTAGGAACAAAGGTCGGCAGTGAAACAGAAGAGGATGAGGGCAGAAATCTTTTTCTGGAGGCGGATGCAAAATTTAAATACCACTCTGGCTAAAAAGCAATTCCAAAAGATGAACTGTCAGGCAAACAATTGATCAACATCTAAAGATTGACACAGATTCCAATCTGTTAATCTCTGAGGTTTTCTGTATTGAATGAGGGAGGGGCCAGCAGATGAACGTAATTGTGTGTGTCTGTGTACTTGTGTGAAGGGGGCGTGGGGCTTTCAGGGCAACAGCACTCAAATAGTTAAAAGCTTCCAGGTTTTATAGAGTCTAAAATATTTTGAAAGAAAAATCAAATAATTATTGCAACATGTTTATGTGATCTCCTTCTCCTTATGGGGTATTTCCAAAGAGTAACGTTTATTTATTAGTCACAAGTAAGGCTAACATTAACACTGCAATGAAGTTACTGTGAAATTCCCCTAGTCGCCAAACTCCGGCGCCTGTTCGGGTCAATGCACCCTAACCGGCACGTCTTTCAGACTGTGGGAGGAAACCGGAGCACCCGGAGGAAACCCACGCAGACACGGGGAGAACGTGCAAATTCCACACAGACCCAAGCCGGGAATCGAACCCGGGTCCCCGTCACTGTGAGGCAGCAGTGCTAATGAGAAATGTGTAGGTAAACAGATTACACGCTGTGAAGTGCAAGTGTTTTGTGAAATATCTCTTGTCGATATATTTAACCTGTATGGCCTAACAGCTTTTCAGAAATGCAGAAGGCAAGAGGAACAGCATTCATGGTATAAAATATTGGATCTCAGTAAAACAGGAAATGAATAACCATACATTCCAGCCATTTCTTTGCAACATTTTGAGCCCAATAAACTCAAAAAAAGCACCATGCAAAAGAGTTGCCTGAATCATGCTCCCATTCTCCTTCAGTTCAGTAGACCAACTCCTAGATAAAGTGACTAGCTTCTTCTAATTGACTCTTGGGCAGAATACCTCAACAATACAAATACCTTCTCCAAAACAGGCCCTTGAGATGTATGACCATTCATTCTGCTGCACAATTGGAATAAGTAGGAGCTACATTTCAACTCAGTCTGGGGCTGAAGGGAGGCGGGGAACTGAGGATGAAAAGTTTGGACAGACATGGTCAATGTCTGTTTTCTTTTCCGTGGAGGTGGAAGATCACTGCTCTGTGCAGGATTATATTTTCGTTGTCCAGATGATAAGCAGATTGGCCATGAGAACATCAGAACTCAGCCTGACTACACCCCATCTACTGACAATGCTGCAGTAATGAGATTCATACAGATAGTGATCAGGAGTGAGAACCTGAGATGATTTTCTCTTGAGCTCAGTGCAAGAGGGCTAAATATAAAGTGGCTGAGTCAGCAAACTCATCACAAATTGATTCTAAATCAGCCTGAGGAATCTTGAAATAACATGCTCTGACACTTGAGGGGTGGATTGTTTCTGAAATATCTTACCCTTCAATCTTTTCTCTTTTGGGAACGTTATCATCTTGCCAATTGTTATCACTGATTCTTGCCTGACTCCACTAGCTAATGACAGGTGCAGCATGGATGTATGTGATCTTTTTATCACCTCAAATTTATCACAAGTCAATCACAAGTTTACACTAGAAATTGGCTGAGAGAGTAACTGCACAAATACCAGTCCCACAAATGATTAAGTGAGATTTGGTCCACTTCTCATTCTGAATAACTTAGAATCCGTCCAATTTAATAATCATTCACATCTTACCATTTCCTTCCCTAATAAATATACTTAACCTTGAATAGGAAGAGGATAGGATGGCAGTATGCTCCAAATTTACTGTAGAGCCCCAATGCTTTGCTAAAGATCACATTATGCAGAGGGAAAAATACAGAGCTATAGTTCGCCACTGTTTGAAATCCTTGGGACCAAAGAGTGTCTCCTCCTGCTGGCTACCTCACTGAAAGAAAATCCATGAATGAGACAGGTTCAGTACGCGGGACGAGGATATTAACTGTTAATTGAACCAGTTTCACTGGTGTGATGTTAGGAGTAAAGTTATTAATCAAAGTATCCGGAGTTCAGGTTATTAATTAAAATAGTTGCGAGGGATCAATATGGCGATGAGTACAGGAGGTTGGGGTTCTAATCACAGTAGGTTCGGGTTTATAGTTTGATGACACTACATTAGGGCTGCAGTTGTGTTTATAGAAAAGTGAGGTTGGGGAAACTTTGGTGATTATTGTGGATTGAGGTTGGATTGTGATTACTGTAGATTGGGGTTGGATTGTGATTACTGTAGATTGGGGTTGGATTGTGATTACTGTAGATTGGGTTTGGATTGTGATGACTGTAGATTGGAATTGGATTGTGATTACTGTAGATTGGGGTTGGATTGTGATTACTGTAGATTGGAATTGGATTGTGATTACTGTAGATTGGGGTTGGATTGTGATTACTGTAGATTGGGGTTGGATTGTGATTACTGTAGATTGGAATTGGATTGTGATTACTGTAGATTGGGGTTGGATTGTGATTACTGTAGATTGGAATTGGATTGTGATTACTGTAGATTGGGGTTGGATTGTGATTACTGTAGATTGGGGTTTGATTGTGATTACTGTAGATTGAGGTTGGATTGTGATTACTGTAGATTGGGGTTGGATTGTGATTACTGTAGATTGGAATTGGATTGTGATTACTGTAGATTGGAATTGGATTGTGATTACTGTAGATTGGGGTTTGATTGTGATTACTGTAGATTGGGGTTTGATTGTGATTACTGTAGATTGGGGTTGGATTGTGATTACTGTAGATTGGGGTTGGATTGTGATTACTGTAGATTGGAATTGGATTGTGATTACTGTAGATTGGGGTTGGATTGTGATTACTGTAGATTGGGGTTGGATTGTGATTACTGTAGATTGGAATTGGATTGTGATTACTGTAGATTGGGGTTGGATTGTGATTACTGTAGATTGGAATTGGATTGTGATTACTGTAGATTGGGGTTGGATTGTGATTACTGTAGATTGGGGTTTGATTGTGATTACTGTAGATTGAGGTTGGATTGTGATTACTGTAGATTGGGGTTGGATTGTGATTACTGTAGATTGGAATTGGATTGTGATTACTGTAGATTGGAATTGGATTGTGATTACTGTAGATTGGGGTTTGATTGTGATTACTGTAGATTGGGGTTGGATTGTGATTACTGTAGATTGGGGTTGGATTGTGATTACTGTAGGTTAAGGTTGGATTGTGATTGCTGGAGATTGGGGTTGGATTGTGATTACTGTAGATTGGGGTTGGATTGTGATTACTGTAGGTTAAGGTTGGATTGTGATTGCTGGAGATTGGGGTTGGATTGTGATTACTGTAGATTGAGGTTGGATTGTGATTACTGTAGATTGAGGTTGGATTGTGATTACTGTAGATTGGAATTGGATTGTGATTACTGTAGATTGGGGTTGGATTGTGATTACTGTAGATTGGGATTGGATTGTGATTACTGTAGATTGGAATTGGATTGTGATTACTGTAGATTGAGGTTGGATTGTGATTACTGTAGATTGGGGTTGGATTGTGATTACTGTAGATTGGGTTTGGATTGTGATTACTGTAGATTGGGGTTGGATTGTGATTACTGTAGATTGGGGTTGGATTGTGATTACTGTAGATTGGGGTTTGATTGTGATTACTGTAGATTGAGGTTGGATTGTGATTACTGTAGATTGGGTTGGATTGTGATTACTGTAGATTGAGGTTGGATTGTGATTACTGTAGATTGAGGTTGGATTGTGATTACTGTAGATTGGGGTTGGATTGTGATTACTGTAGATTGGGGTTGGATTGTGATTGCTGTAGATTGGGGTTGGATTGTGATTACTGTAGATTGGAATTGGATTGTGATTACTGTAGATTGGAATTGGATTGTCATTACTGTAGATTGGGATTGGATTGTGATTACTGTAGATTGGAATTGTATTGTGATTACTGTAGATTGGGGTTGGACTGTGATTACTGTAGATTGAGGTTGGATTGTGATTACTGTAGATTGGGGTTGGATTGTGATTACTGTACATTGAGGTTGGATTGTGATTGCTGTAGATTGGGGTTGGATTGTGATTACTGTAGATTGGAATTGGATTGTGATTACTGTAGATTGGAATTGGATTGTGATTACTGTAGATTGGGATTGGATTGTGATTACTGTAGATTGGAATTGGATTGTGATTACTGTAGATTGGGGTTGGATTGTGATTACTGTAGATTGAGGTTGGATTGTGATTACTGTAGATTGGGGTTGGATTGTGATTACTGTAGATTGAGGTTGGATTGTGATTACTGTAGATTGGGGTTGGATTGTGATTACTGTAGGTTAAGGTTGGATTGTGATTACTGTAGATTGGAATTGGATTGTGATTACTGTAGATTGGGGTTGGATTGTGATTACTGTAGATTGGAATTGGATTGTGATTACTGTAGATTGGGGTTGGATTGTGATTACTGTAGATTGGGGTTGGATTGTGATTACTGTAGATTGAGGTTGTATTGTGATTACTGTAGATTGGGATTGGATTGTGATTACTGTAGGTTAAGGTTGGATTGTGATTACTGTAGATTGGAATTGGATTGTGATTACTGTAGATTGGAATTGGATTGTGATTACTGTAGATTGGGTTTGGATTGTGATTACTGTAGATTGGGGTTTGATTGTGATTACTGTAGATTGGAATTGGATTGTGATTACTGTAGGTTAAGGTTGGATTGTGATTACTGTAGATTGAGGTTGGATTGTGATTACTGTAGATTGGGGTTGGATTGTGATTACTGTAGATTGAGGTTGGATTGTGATTACTGTAGGTTAAGGTTGGATTGTGATTACTGTAGATTGGGGTTGGATTGTGATTACTGTAGATTGGAATTGGATTGTGATTACTGTAGATTGGGGTTGGATTGTGATTACTGTAGGTTAAGGTTGGATTGTGATTACTGTAGATTGAGGTTGGATTGTGATTACTGTAGATTGGGGTTGGATTGTGATTACTGTAGATTGAGGTTGGATTGTGATTACTGTAGATTGGGGTTGGATTGTGATTACTGTAGATTGAGGTTGGATTGTGATTACTGTAGATTGGGGTTGGATTGTGATTACTGTAGGTTAAGGTTGGATTGTGATTACTGTAGATTGGAATTGGATTGTGATTACTGTAGATTGGGGTTGGATTGTGATTACTGTAGATTGGAATTGGATTGTGATTACTGTAGATTGGGGTTGGATTGTGATTACTGTAGATTGGGGTTGGATTGTGATTACTGTAGATTGAGGTTGTATTGTGATTACTGTAGATTGGGATTGTGATTACTGTAGGTTAAGGTTGGATTGTGATTACTGTAGATTGGAATTGGATTGTGATTACTGTAGATTGGAATTGGATTGTGATTACTGTAGATTGGGTTTGGATTGTGATTACTGTAGATTGGGGTTTGATTGTGATTACTGTAGATTGGAATTGGATTGTGATTACTGTAGGTTAAGGTTGGATTGTGATTACTGTAGATTGAGGTTGGATTGTGATTACTGTAGATTGGGGTTGGATTGTGATTACTGTAGATTGAGGTTGGATTGTGATTACTGTAGGTTAAGGTTGGATTGTGATTACTGTAGATTGGGGTTGGATTGTGATTACTGTAGATTGGAATTGGATTGTGATTACTGTAGATTGGGGTTGGATTGTGATTACTGTAGGTTAAGGTTGGATTGTGATTACTGTAGATTGAGGTTGGATTGTGATTACTGTAGATTGGGGTTGGATTGTGATTACTGTAGATTGGAATTGGATTGTGATTACTGTAGATTGGGGTTGGATTGTGATTACTGTAGATTGGGGTTGGATTGTGATTACTGTAGGTTAAGGTTGGATTGTGATTACTGTAGATTGGGGTTGGATTGTGATTACTGTAGATTGGGGTTGGATTGTGATTACTGGAGGTTAAGGTTGGATTGTGATTACTGTAGGTTAGGATTTTGTTAATAGTAAACTGTGATTGGCGTTTTTAACTGAAATAGGTTGGATTTAGACTTTTAGTAGTGACGTCATTGATCAGACTGTTTTGAAATAAATAATGATTTCCCTACTTGCTGACATTGTACTAGTCATGGTGGATAAATGTATTGTCTATAGTTTGTTTTGTATCCAAGGTCTGTGAAACCTGCAGACCCACCTGTCTATGGGGGAGACACTCGCGGCCTGCACTGGGAGATCGGGACCATCGCCTGTCCCTCGATCGAGGTCTGCTGTACTCATGCCGTTCCTGTGAGTAACGCTCCTTGTCTGATGATGTGTGGTGATGATGGTGATGATGATGTTTCCTATCCTTGGGTCTTCCTCGCTCACGATCCTTCTCCTTTGGAGGGAGATCACCTGACTGCGTTGTGGTACTGAGGTCTGTTCCAAGCCCTATGTCAATAAAAGCAGATTATTGAGGCAAGGAAAGACTTGTATTTTTACAGCACCTTTCATTTCTCTTACAAGCATTTCAAAATATTTTACATAAAATAAATTATTTTAAAATTGACTATTGGAATCTATTTTGAATATTGATTTCTTAATGCACCCGTCTCTCAGTGGCTCATCATCAACAACTCTGGAAACTCATGCATGTCACATCAATTAAAAAGAAACAGAATAATGGACATTGACATACACTATTTGTCCATTAACACTCAATACAGAGGGGCCTGGATAGACTGGACGAGAGTGCCCATTTTCTTTAGCTGTGACTAGAGGGCATATATTTGAAGGGATTGGTAGGATTAGAGAGATAAGATGAGGAATTCCTTTTCACCTCGAAGGTTTCAGGGGCCTGGAACTCACTGCCTGAAGGGGTAACAGAGGCAGAAACCCTCAACACATTTAAAAGGCGTTTAGATATTCTCCTGCTGGGTTAAGGACCAAATGCTAGAAAGCGAGATTAAACTGGTGGCTTGTTTCTTGGCTCGTTTGGTACACAAATGATGGGCCAAGTGGCCTCTTTCTGTGCTGGAAACTTTCCACGATTCTATGATTCAACATTGATTGAGTGCAAACTGCTGAGATAGATGTGAAAAGCACTGAAATGGTGTGCCATCTGCAACACTCAATGCAATGCTGTGAAGTTCGGCAATCTTACCAGCTTCAGACCTCCTGTCCAAAGGAAATTTCATGAAGCTGTGGCTCTTTGCAAACATAAGAATGTCACTTGCTTGATATTATGTCCACTGCAAACTGCCTAACATATCAGATATCCCCAGCCTGTAGTTCCAATAGTATGGAAACTTTGTGCAATGATATTCATCACTTCCAAGGCAAGATATTCAAATTTCATATAGGACTCTGTGAAAATGAAGTTGAGGTAGTGAAGACAGTTCTCTTCTAACGTTTATTTATTTACTTTATTTATCAGTGCCATAAATAGGCTTACGTTAACACTGCAATGAAGTTACTGTGAAAATCCCCCAGTCGCCACACTCTGGCACCTGTTCGGGTAACACTGAGGGAGAATTTAGCGCGGCCAATGCACCCTAACCAGCACGTCTTTCGGACTGTGGGAGGAAACCGGAGCACACGGAGGAAACCCACGCAGACACGGGGAGAACGTGCAGACTCCGCACAGTGACCCAAGCCGGGAATCGAACCCAGGTCCCTGGCGCTGTGAGACAGTAGTGCTAACCACTGCGCCACCGTGCCGCCCATCATGACCAAGTACATGTGGAAGGGTCTTTAGTGTTCTGATAAAACATCTTGTGTTTAATCCCTTTGTGAGCTTGTTTTCCTCAACTGCATCTTCCACCATTATGAAAACCACCAAACAGATTTATTTAAACTATCATGCCAAGAAGGAATAATGAAGAAAAGTACTCGCACTAACCCCCTCTTCCAACCCTTCAAAATACAGACTACCAAACAAAAGATGGCTAAAGCAACGATGTACTTTTTCCCGGTTAAAGAACAGAGATGATGGGCGGGATTTTACAGTCTTGCTCGAGCGAGACTGGAAATTCCCACCTGAGGTCAATGGAGATTTCCATTGTCGGACCCTCGTCCACTCCGATTCCGTGGTGGGCAAGGTGATAGAGTTCTGGCCAGTGAGTACCATATGTGAAAGGAATAGAATAAGAAACTTCAACATTTTATGAAAAGTGGAAAGAATACTTTTTTTTAACCTGGTTATCAGCCCACTTTTCCAAAATCCCTTTTCTTAAGCAACACATCAAATATAGTCTCAATCTCTTTTATATTGTTTGTTTTGCTGGCTTTTCCTGATGAGTCACTCTTCTTGTCCATTATCTTCTGACCTGTTTGGATTATTCCTCATTTGCTCCTCATTTTTAAACAATAATCCTTTGATTTCATCCTTTAGTTAATGTGTCTAATTTGTATAGGCCAACTTTATCAGCATAACTGTGGCTTAACTTACATTGCGCTATTAAAAATATAACTTCCACCAGAAGAGGTTTTCATATGAATATATATTTACATATAAAATTATACAGATATTGGGGCCATGGCATTTTTCATATGAATGAAGATAAGCAACAAAGGATGTTCTGTGTCAGGTTGTATTCGAAGATCTTCTGTGTTTGTTCCTCTCCAGTTTTCTTTCTTGTTTTCCTTCCTTTCCAAAGAAATACTCGGGTAAAATTCTAAGGCTGTAACATGTCGTCTGGCATCTCATTGAAACAGGCATTCTTTACAATGAATAAGGCTATTCAATCCTAGAGGACATCACTTCTAAACCCAATCTTTTCCTAAACTCTAACCTCGCTTTCCAGAAGGTGTCATTATGTAATCATCAGGAGCTTGTTTCTGACTGTATTTTTACTGTTTCTCACTGACAGAGACTGAATTGTAACCTTAATATTGCCCACAGCTGATTCAGCACAGACCAATGATAGAACCTGAGCCCTGCTTAGTCCATATGGCTTCGCACTACAGTGGGCAATGCAGTCATCATAAGGGCCAAAGGAGATATTTCTCCTGTGTATTTTGGGAAAAGTGTTTAGGTTAGTTCCCTCAGGGAATACCTTTTAGTACTATCCAAAAGTTTTGCTGTAATCTTTTAGTAGAATGATAAAACTTACCCGTATCAGCATCTGTATATCGGCTCAATGACCTTTCAGAAGTCCTGTGACCCCTCTCCCTGCGGCGATGGGGCCGTTGTGATTCCTCTGGGATGACCCGCTCTAGCGAATAGTCGTCCAAGCGCATTCCTTTGGAGCGCTGATGGCCCAGTGTGGATGCTGATCTCTTAATTGGACTCGTATCTTCGATGGTCTGGTGTAAAAGAAAATATGTATTACTTCAAAGAATACACTGTCGTTATTAAAAAGAAAGTCATGGAGTTAGTGTGAAGTGTGCAGCATGTGAAAAGCAAAAGGATTGCGTGGAAATGCACAGCAATTGGAGAGGTGACATTATTTATACATCTACTAAACACACCTTCACTACACAATTACTGCAGCTTCCTCCATTACTAAAGAATCCTGTCATGTTCTCAAATACCAGCCCTTCTTCTGGGACAAAAAATTAAACTCATCGTATATATTATACATACAATGCCAAACATTTATTTATGTATGTGCATATTTTATATTATAAAACTATATATCTTATTCATAGTTTTATATCTGTGCATTGTCCCATCTACAAAATCTTACCTCCTGTCTTACACCCTGTTTTGACACAAGGTTGTATCAGCTTTATAAATTGTGAATTTCTATTCCACGTTTATAAGGAGAACTGCCTGGTTAAACCCGTCACATGAGAAAGACAACCTCCTTCCAGTGATGGTGTTACAGTGCCGTCATTCTTCATCATAAATGTGAACACTGTCATGTATCGTGGAAAAATTGACAGCAAGTGTGATTATATATATATATCGATATATATGTATAAACATACTCACACAGCATTCTACTGCAGTGTTTGGACACAAACTATGCAACCTTGTACATATTGATACATTGCACATAAATTATCCGTTGGCACAAATACAGTTTATAAACTGTGCAAAGTGCTTTGACAAAGGGTCATCTGGACTCGAAATGTCAGCTCTTTTCTCTCCTTACAGATGCTGCCAGACCTGCTGAGACTTTCCAGCATTTTCTCTTTTAGTTTCAGATTCCAGCATCCGCAGTAATTTGCTTTTATCCAGTTTATAAACTTACTGTATGTAGTTATACATTCCACCTAGAAACAGCTGAGATAATGCTATTACATATGCTACCACAGAAAGGATACAAGATACTTGTACGTGCAGCTTTAAAAAAGTTATAGATAAGTATGTGAGAAATTTGACCTAACTAAGCAGAAGTTTCATGGGATCAGGTGGAAAGTTGTTCTACACTTTAATGCAGTGTAAAGCAGGGTGCAGTGAAAAGTCAGCATTGCATCTGATCCCATCAATTTCCTGGGTTAGGTTACAATAGTCCCCAGAATCTATACATGTATTCAAAGTCTATATTTAGCACACACTTTCTATAATTATCCGAATAACTCTGCAGAAAATTGGATTGCGTGGAAATGCACAGCACTTGGAGAAATGACACATATTAGTCATACATCTGTTGAACCCGTTACGAAAGAATCCTGTCATGTTCTCAATAGTTAGCCCCTCTCCTGGGAAAAAGCATTAAACTTATCACATCTCTTATACATACAATACCATACATTTATTTATGTGTATATTTTATATTATAAAACAAATATCTTATTAAATGTTTTACGTCCATGCATTGTCTTACTTCAAACAATATATTTTAATTTATCTTTTATCTGTTATGAGCAGCATCAGAGTTAGTATTTTATAAATATATTTTACCTATCTTAGTTATAGTTAGCAATAGTGTCAGTGTTTCCCACTGTCCAATAGCAATAGTGTCAGTGTGATCCCACTGTCCAATAGCAATAGTGTCAGTGTGATCCCACTGCCCAATAACAATAGTGTCAGTGTGTTCCCACTGCCCAATAACAATAGTGTCAGTGTGTTCCCACTGCTCAATAACAATAGTGTCAGTGTGTTCCCACTGCCCAATAACAATGGTGTCAGTGTGTTCCCACTGCCCAATAACAATAGTGTCAGTGTGTTCCCACTGCCCAATAACAATGGTGTCAGTGTGTTCCCACTGCCCAATAACAATAGTGTCAGTGTGTTCCCACTGCCCAATAACAATAGTGTCAGTGTGTTCCCACTGCTCATTAACAATAGTGTCAGTGTGTTCCCACTGCTCAATAACAATAGTGTCAGTGTGTTCCCACTGCCCAATAACAATAGTGTCAGTGTGTTCCCACTGCCCAATAACCATAGTGTCAGTGTGTTCCCACTGCTCAATAACAATAGTGTCAGTGTGTTCCCACTGCCCAATAACAATAGTGTCAGTGTGTTCCCACTGCCCAATAACAATAGTGTCAGTGTGTTCCCACTGCCCAATAACAATGGTGTCAGTGTGTTCCCACTGCCCAATAACAATAGTGTCAGTGTGTTCCCACTGCCCAATAACAATGGTGTCAGTGTGTTCCCACTGCTCAATAACAATAGTGTCAGTGTGTTCCCACTGCCCAATAACAATAGTGTCAGTGTGTTCCCACTGCCCAATAACAATGGTGTCAGTGTGTTCCCACTGCTCAATAACAATAGTGTCAGTGTGTTCCCACTGCCCAATAACAATAGTGTCAGTGTGTTCCCACTGCCCAATAACAATGGTGTCAGTGTGTTCCCACTGCTCAATAACAATAGTGTCAGTGTGTTCCCACTGCCCAATAACAATGGTGTCAGTGTGTTCCCACTGCTCAATAACAATAGTGTCAGTGTGTTCCCACTGCCCAATAACAATAGTGTCAGTGTGTTCCCACTGCCCAATAACAATGGTGTCAGTGTGTTCCCACTGCCCAATAACAATAGTGTCAGTGTGTTCCCACTGCCCAATAACAATAGTGTCAGTGTGTTCCCACTGCCCAATAACAATAGTGTCAGTGTGTTCCCACTGTCCAATAACAATAGTGTCAGTGTGTTCCCACTGCCCAATAACAATAGTGTCAGTGTGTTCCCACTGCCCAATAACAATAGTGTCAGTGTGTTCCCACTGCCCAATAACCATAGTGTCAGTGTGTTCCCACTGCCCAATAACAATAGTGTCAGTGTGTTCCCACTGCCCAATAACAATAGTGTCAGTGTGTTCCCACTGCCCAATAACAATAGTGTCAGTGTGTTCCCACTGCCCAATAACAATGGTGTCAGTGTGTTCCCACTGCCCAATAACAATAGTGTCAGTGTGTTCCCACTGCCCAATAACAATGGTGTCAGTGTGTTCCCACTGCTCAATAACAATAGTGTCAGTGTGTTCCCACTGCCCAATAACAATAGTGTCAGTGTGTTCCCACTGCCCAATAACAATGGTGTCAGTGTGTTCCCACTGCTCAATAACAATAGTGTCAGTGTGTTCCCACTGCCCAATAACAATAGTGTCAGTGTGTTCCCACTGCCCAATAACAATGGTGTCAGTGTGTTCCCACTGCTCAATAACAATAGTGTCAGTGTGTTCCCACTGCCCAATAACAATGGTGTCAGTGTGTTCCCACTGCTCAATAACAATAGTGTCAGTGTGTTCCCACTGCCCAATAACAATAGTGTCAGTGTGTTCCCACTGCCCAATAACAATGGTGTCAGTGTGTTCCCACTGCCCAATAACAATAGTGTCAGTGTGTTCCCACTGCCCAATAACAATAGTGTCAGTGTGTTCCCACTGCCCAATAACAATAGTGTCAGTGTGTTCCCACTGTCCAATAACAATAGTGTCAGTGTGTTCCCACTGCCCAATAACAATAGTGTCAGTGTGTTCCCACTGCCCAATAACAATAGTGTCAGTGTGTTCCCACTGCCCAATAACCATAGTGTCAGTGTGTTCCCACTGCCCAATAACAATAGTGTCAGTGTGTTCCCACTGCCCAATAACAATAGTGTCAGTGTGTTCCCACTGCTCAATGGTGGGAATATTTGTAGGTCTCCCGAGCCCACTGAAGACTGCTTTCCCCTCCATTCTTACCTTTCTCTTTCAGGCACAGTAACAAACCATGAACATTGTTATTGTTCAAAGAAAATCACGACACTGTTAGCTGTTTAAAAAGCAACATGATACGAAATCAACAATCCCTCTTGAGCTTAGTGATAGACCGGTATAAATAGTGCAAAATATTTGCATTGATTCTGTAACATATTGAGGAATAGGGAAGAAAGCTGTCCCTTAATGTGCACTTAATGTACAATATGAAAACATCCAATATATTATGGCCTGTTGAAGGACAAAATACAATTAACGTTAGATTTGACTTTTTGAACATTAAGCATGAGAACAGATTCTGAGCAATTGAATTCTCCATACACTTATCATGTCCATTATTTGTATTAGATTACAAGTGAGTGAATTATGTGTTGTATTTATTTTGAGTGGTGTCTGTGACTTTTCCTGGTGCTGCCAACATCTGATTCGGAGACTGAACACAGAAGGAGGAGTCGATTTTCACCAGCCAGGAATGGAGTCTGTGAGAAGCGATTGAAACACTCAACTGATGAAGCATTTTGATGGGCCGGTCACATTTGCACTCGACAGGTGAGCTGCCAGCCTATTCTGAGCAGTGATAAGCAGCATGCGCTATGGGTGAATGAGAAATCCAGTGGACCATTCATTGAGCACAGGCCTGTAGCAGGGGCTTACAGGAATGGCTGGGGCCAATCAAGGGGAAGATGGTTAGTAGTAAGGCACATATTGCTAAAAATGCACCAAATATTATTTTGTGTTCTCAGATCTATTTCCAATTATGCTTTTAAGGGACACTCTTTGACCATTTCCAGCTGTGTGCACTGGACTGGCCTCAACAGGCCCTGCAATTAACAGGAGCAAAATATCATTGGGGTCTCAATGACATCATAAGATGTCAATTTACATGGAATAATGAGTCTTTTGCTTATTTCCAACACATTTCAATATCGGTCTATCACCACCATCTAAATTGAGTTCTGTTTCTTCCCTCCCCATCTGACAAAGGTATTTTTCTTACATCAGAGCTACTTGCCAAACAGTTAAAGACCACGTCACATGCTGGCGCTGTATTTTTAAGTTACATCATGCGTTAACATTCTAGCAAGTTCTCAGGAACATGCAATTCTTCAGCTGGTTTCTCAGCTGCCTACAATCTCCTAAAACAAAATTAGGTCAAGCTTTAAAACACCTGATTGGGTACAAAGCCCTTGGCATGCATGCAATTGAAAGGACACGTTCAGTTGTCATCACATTAGGTTTTGTTTTTGAAAGAAATGCACAATAGCATCCTAATGGATATGTACATTGTCTGGTGTGGTACGGAGACATGAGACTAGAAAGGATCCAGATTCAACAACTGATCTGTATTGAGCTATCTCAGTCAGTGAGAGTGGGACAACTAGCCACAAGTACATGGCATTGTCACAGAGTGGGTGCAGTTTTGAACAATGTTCAGCTCGTTTCCTGAGGCAAAGGGTGAAATGCCGGTGCACCCTGTGCCTTGCAGTAGAATCTGATTGAGGATGTGCTGGGGAAATTTGAGAGGTGATGAACAAATCCTGGCACCACTCAGCTTATCAGGAGAACTTGCAGCTGATGCCTTTTCTGCAGAGTCCCAGACTTGATGAACAAAAAAAAGGGGGGTGAAAATACCCAAAACAAAAAGGAAACTCACAAGGTTCTCCTGCCTGAATGCCTCTGATACCTGACATTAACAAAATTCAAAATAACTTAAAATACTTGTGTATTAATAGGCACATGCATACTTAACAACATATTAGTTGGAAAGAGTACCCAGGGAGTTGTTTAAGTAACGTTGTCGATTAAAAGGCCATTCTCTTCACAAAGAAAATGTTGGGCAAACCTTCTGCTCTTCTGGGAATCGTGGCATGATTTGTCTATCACAATTATAGGTTTTAAAGTCATTTACATCATTTTGTTTTTATTTATGCAAACAAATATTTTGGGGGAAAGATTTGATCCCTTTTTGCCCTATTTAGACATTGTCCCTTCAACAACTGAACAGGCCCTTTTAAGGGAGACACCAGCAAGTTCCACATTTGGCAAAATGAAACTTAGAGACAGACAAGTGTAATCAAACATAAGAGAAGAGACTAAGACAGGGTACATACACTGAGGTTATTTCCACGGTTCCGCACTTTTCTCCTCTGCTAACAGCCACAAGAGAGGGTGCATACCGAGAAGGGTATAGAAGAAAACACGACAAACAAGGGACAGGGGAGGAGGCAGAGACAGGACAGAGGTGACAGGAAATGGGAGCAAGAATACCCCACATCAAAAAGAAAAGGGAGACATGAAAAACCCAGAGAAATAAGGCACAGCAAGAATGTCCAGGGTGTGGAAACACAGACAATGAAGTTTTGTCAAAATAACACAGTTGGGATTTTAAGAACAAAACATGAAAAAAGAGAAGGGGAAGAAGGAAAAGAGCACAAAGATATAACAGTTATATACAATAAGCAGGTAGAAAGAGCAGAATAGAAAACACCTGGCTATTTAATATTCATTAAAGAGAAGAGGTTAGGTTAGACCAACAGGATTTCTTCAAGATGAAAGACTAAATGGTTTTTGAGGAGGATTTAGAAGGATGAACATTATTTGAGATTCTGCGAACAATTATTTTTTGGAACAGAAAAGATTACCACTGTTGACTTATGGCTGGTCCACATTTTAAATGATCCCATACATAATTTCAGCTGCTCCCTAATCCTATTCTCTGCCAAATCCCTAATTCCCTCTTTACACACCAGTGGCTTCTGATACCTCCTCAGCAAGCAATCTGTTTCAACTGGGCAAGAAACGGCCGAAGAGCCTCCACGTGGAGTTAGCTCGCAGATCAGCCATCATCTCACTGAATGGCCTAGAACAGGCTTGAGGGATCAAATGACCTCCTCCTGTTCCAATGTTCCTAAAACAGAAATGTTTCCTAACCTGCTCAGTGGAAATTGGGGCACGTTCAGGTCAAACACCCATTTCAGGATATTCTTCATTGACGTAATTCCCTTCTCACTGAATGCGTTAGGTTAAAATTGGAACTCGATTGTCAGAATTAGGTAAGAAACAAATGGGATATAGCATTACAATCCCTGTGTCAACACAAAATTATTTCTCCTTTTCCACTTCCCTGTGGGTTTTCTGAGGATGCTAACTAGTGCTAAATTGTGGATATTGGGGTGGAATCGCATAGGTTAAAGTACTGGTTTGAAACCTCCCCAAACTAGTTTCAGTTGCAGCTGGCACAGAAGGTTCAATATCCTGTCATTTGTGTTAATTGTACTTAGTGTTCAGAGGTAAAAGAAACTTTCAGCAGAGAATACTGAATAGTGAGATAACCCTGACCTAGGATTTCTGAGGGTAATTGCAATCTTTCTATCATTGTTAAGAGACAAGTAATGATCCAGAACTGGGAGCCTTCTAGGTCTGTTTCAGTGGCACATTGGGCAATTTATTTACTGCCAAAACCAAAGCTCCAAAATAATTCATTCAATTTCCTCTCTGTATTGGCAGTCCATTGTCTGACCAAGTAGAAGGGAAGCAAATTTGCTTCCAGTCTCTGCCAACTTTGCTCTTGAACAGGTAGGTAGGTAGGTAGGAGGTGTTGTGAAGGAATAAGGCTAAATTATATGAGATAAATACAAGAAATGAAAAATTATTTTTTAGGAAAGCTCACAGCTAGCTGCATTTTTCCAAGGGAAAGATTGACCCAAGCCCGACATGATTAACTCGCTTCACACCAATGTGACTTTGCTGATAAAGATTACACGCACCTAACAGCCAGTATTCTGAGGATCCTTGCAACGACAACTAGCAGTGAAGTGCAATGCTAGTTAAGATAAGTAAAACCACAACCTGATAAAGAAACACTAGACCCAAGTCTTATTATCTTCCCAGACATAATAAGTTGATCAAGAAGTTTGACCAACCTGACCATTACCCAACCTTAGTTTTCAAGAATATAACTTTAATTTTTTTATAAACTGAATGGGCAAACTAATTAAAATAGGATGGCCTTCTCACCTAATATGGTATAATGATTAGGGGTGATTTATTATCGAGCAAATGACCACCTTCCATGCCATCTTTTAGTTATACAACACCAAAAAATTAATTATAAATATCCCAACATAATTTGAATTGTTAGATTCATTAGAGGAGAGTTGTTAGTAGTGGTCACCTTCACATCAGATTCATTCTGAACTAACAAGTCTCACTCTCGGGGATCAAGGTAATATTATTTTGATATTTGATGGCGATCCTGGATCCTATCCAAGTCTAGTAGTTGCATTAAGTAAAGGTTGAAGTTTGGATTCTCTCATTGAAATTAGAATTAGTTATCTTCTTTTTTCAGCATTGCAATTTATACTCTTTGTGTAGCCAACAAAATTGCATGCTTTCTTAAAACATTGAATGAATGTGTTTACTCAAAACTTAAATTGTCTCATCTAACCTTCTCTATGAAACACTCCACAAACTCAACTCCTATTCCCTTTGGTGAGGGAATATTTTCTGAGATGTTTCATCTGGATCATCCGGGAAATTACAATCTAACTAAAAACAGTTGGATTTTAGACTATCGGGAAGGAGGTAACACCCTTGACTGACATTCTTCCTTTGGGGGGGGGGGGTGGCTAGTTGGTCTCTGTGGACACAAGTTACACGTCCTAGTGTCTAGTTCACTTTGATTAAAATTGAGGGAAATTGTCACAAGGGAAATTGTGAGATATGCGTGATCCTGTTGGCTCCAAGAAAGGGATTAAAACACCACAGTGTAGAACTGTCCTACAGTGACAGACCCTTTTCTCTTTCTTTCATTGTAACATAATGTGAAGGGTAAGATTTCATTATGTATTAAGCTTTTCTTCACAATTGATAGAGAGAATCGTGAATGGACCTGACCCAGAGGAAGAACTGGGCAATTGCATTTATCGCTCTATATGACTATTACCTAAAGACATTGAGCAGATCAAAGACCTCGGGGTAATTTCCCCCCTCCCCCCATTTTCGGGGGTGGGAACAGCGGATGGGGTGGCGAATCAAGTGAAAGCCACAAAATGACTTCTACACTGGGGGGACTTCACTGCTTAATCTTCCCTGAAACCCCCCGCCCCCCACACCCCCAGCAGGGACAGTGCAAAGTGGGGTTGGGTGGGTAATCCATGGGAGGGCGGGGTGGAGGGGTTGTGTGAAGCAGGGGGGAACATAGGATAGTATTTTATGGGCGGGTTCTGATTGTTTGTGTTAAAGGCAAGATCATCTATGACTACTTTGTAAACACATCTATAATTGTGGACATGCCGGACCAGGTGTACAAAATGATAAATTGTGAGTTAATGATGAGATATCACAAAGATGGTATAAATTACTGATGGAAACTGTGTATCATTGAATTGCTTCTTAGAGCATTTCCTATATGAATACTTGGATTGAATAAACTGCTGCTTACTTTACCAACAGCTGACTCTGTGTTGTGTGTCTTTAGAATCTCCATCGCAACACAATGTACACATACATAACCATAGAACTGTAAACAGGATCATGGAACTGTAAAGAATTATGGAACTGTACACGGTACCAAGAAACTGTACACAGAATTATATGCAACTTAGCAGAAATGTTTCACTTTCACTTTAAGGAGTTTAGAAACATTGATTTCTGTTAAGCCGACAATTGGCTGAAGTAAAGCAATAGAGTGCTATTCTTTTCTTTCATGAATAGAGATAAGAGTGAATGTGGATTTCATAACTCAGAGTGAAGTAAATACCCTGGGAAGAATAACACCCATTAAGAGCATTCCAATTAAAGGAAATAATGGATGTGAGGGTCAAATAAACGAGTGAACAGTAATGAGTGGCTGTGTAGAATAGGCTATAGACTCGCCAGAGTTCGTTTAAAGTTGCATTTAACATCCAGACAATGATACATTTACCACTGAATTTTATTCAGGAATTA
The DNA here is from genome assembly GCF_964213995.1 of Mustelus asterias. Classification (NCBI taxonomy): domain Eukaryota; kingdom Metazoa; phylum Chordata; class Chondrichthyes; order Carcharhiniformes; family Triakidae; genus Mustelus; species Mustelus asterias. The sequence goes on along the minus strand of NC_135819.1, from coordinate 9,183,202 downwards.
TACTTGTGTATATATGTATATTATATATATACTTTTTTTCTAATATGCAGCAGGATGTCAGATCAGCTCAACTATTATTTCTATGTTGTGGGTCCAAGCCCCAGGAATCTGAGTTTACAATCTACACTCCAATTTGGTGCTGAGGGAGTCGGCGATATTCTTCAGATCAGATGATAAATCTCAACAACATCAGTCTGCCTGTTTTGCTAGTTAAAGATCCCCTGGCTATATTCAAAAAGTAAGGTGTTTCACCATGTTACTAAAGCAGAATAACTGGCATTTCCCTACTAACAACAGTCACGCGACTTTGAAAGTAGTTAATTTAGTGAACAGTTTGATGCAATAAGGCACAGTATAAATGCAAGCATTATAATAAAATGGTGGTCCCCCCCAGGAGAGTTTGATCATAAACTTCTGTCTCGCCAAGCCATTAATTTTTGCCAGGTTGTTTGGAAATGGGAAATATTTAGGCAGGAGGAGGATTCCTTTCCAGTATTTCTACTAGAAAGGGTTATGGCCTTACTTGATGGTATAATACTGCTTTGGTCTAAGAATGGAGTAAACCCGTACTTGAGCAAATGATTATGTTTCAGTTATCTTCAATTTCAGGTTCTATCGTTGCTCAAATAATGCTCCAAATTGTCAAATCACATTAAATCATTTTGCCAAATTGATTTAAAGAGTTTGACACAATGTGGGTACAGCAGCTTTCAACATTAAGCTTGTGCTATTTAAGCAAGTAGCCATTGTGAAAGTTCTTTTTGTCATTAATGGTTTAAGCATGGCAGAACTACTCATCCAATTTATCTATTTATTGTATCTTTATGTCTGCGTTTGCAAAGTTTGACTGCCATTCATTGCTTGGAGATTAAACATGCATATAATAGCATCTCTTTGCAGAAGTTATCCCTTTTACTACAGAAACTGATGAATCATGAGTGTAAAAAGCAGAATCAAGGTTTAGATTATATGGATTTAAATATATATCCTTTCTGGATTGTTTTTTTTCCAGCAACAGTACCATTCTCTGATCATAAAGCAGGCTGCCTGGTCCCAGTTTCTCCAATTTTAATGTTAATGGCAACAATTCATGTTTTTTTAAATACAGTACAGGAGGCTGCTATTCAGTCCATCGAGCCTACACTGACAACAATTCCACCCAGGCCCTATCTCCGTAACCTGATGCATTTATCCTGCTAGTCCCCCTGACACTAAGGGGCAATTTATCATGGCCAATCAACTTAACCTGCACGGTGGCACAGTGGTTAACGCTGCTGCCTCACAGCGCCAGGGACTCGGGTTCAATTCTGGCCTCGGGTCACTGTCTGTGTGGAGTTTGCACGTTCTCCCCATGTCTGCGTGGGTTTCCTCCTGGTGCTCTGGTTTCCTCCCATAGTCCAAAGATGTGTGGGTTGGGTTGATTGGCCATGCTAAATTGACCCTAGTGTCATGGGATTAGCAGGGCAATGATATGGGATTCTGAGGATAGGACCTGGGTGGGATTGTGGTCGGTGCAGGCTCGATGGGCTAAATGGCCTCCTACTGCACTGTAGGGATTCCATGATTCTATATATTGCCCTTTAAATCATGCATGGCTATGCCCCCAGCGTGACACTACATTCTATGTCGACCTCCATGTTGTATCATGAAACAATTGCAAAGCCAGTCATGAAAGATTACATACTGGAACCCATAGCAACCAAGCACAACATGGCAGCACCTCACTGCTACACAGTTGGAAACTCTTGAGTGTTAGAGCTTCAACCATTAAATCAGCACTTTATTTTATTATTAAACCAACAAATAGACACCTTGACTGACTATAAATTGGGAAGAAACTCTCCAAATACTGGTTTAGAAAAACACTTTGAAATTCTAGAGAGCAGGGGTTTTAGAGAGAATGGCCGTACCTGTGACCGTATCAGCAAATACTGGCATAGAAACATGAACCTCATTAGGGAAGATCTCCAGGAGTTCAGTTCGTAAAACCATCACAAAGATTCAGAACAATAAATTGCTGAACAATCTATTAAAAACTGTTTCCAACTATTAATTGTTTCTGAGAACCCAACTCTATAGCCATTGCAAACATCACGCAAAGCAGCCTCCCATCCATTGACTCTGTCTACATTTCCCGCTGCCTCGGCAAAGCAGCCAGCATAATCAAGGACCCCACGCACCCCGGACGTTCTCTCTTCTACCTTCTTCCGTCGGGAAACATACAAAAATCTGAGATCACGTACCAACTGACTCAAGAACAGCTTCTTCCCTGCTGCCATCAGATTTTTGAATGGCCCTACCTTATATAAGTTCATCTTTCGCTACACCCTAGTTATGACTGTTGCACTGCATTCTGTACCCTCTCCTTTCCTTTACCCCTATGTACTCTATGAATGGTATGCTTTGTCTGTATAGTGCGCAAGAAAGAATACTTTTCACTGTATAGTAATACATGTGACAATAATAAATCAAATTAAATCAAAAATGTATTTAAAGAGCACAGTAGCAAGAGAGAATAAGGCAACTGCCAATTTGGTCCGATAACCATAAAGAACATGGTTTGGGCGGCACGGTGGCGCAGTGGCTAGCAATGCTGTCTCACAGCGCCAGGGACCCGAGTTCGATTCCTGACTTGGGTCACTGACTGTGTGGAGTTTGCACATTCTCCCCGTGCCTGCGTGGGTTTCCCCTGGGTGCCCTGGTTTCCTCCCACAGTCCAAAGATGTGCAGGGTAGGTGGATTGGCCGTGCTAAATTGACCCTTAGTATCGGGGGACTAGCTAGGGTAAATGCATGGAGTTTTGGGGGTAGGGCCTGGCTGGGATTGTGGTCGGTGCAGACACGATGGGCCAAATGGCCTCTTTCTGCACAGTAAGATTCTATGATGGCATTTTGTGAAGCCTGGTGAATTATGAATTGTTTTATTATAGCAAGTGGTTGGTAAGTGTGAAAAAAACACTTGAGCCCTTTTGTAGCATATGTTCATAGGGATAGGAGGAGTAGCCATTTAACCTGTTCCATTTTTGAGCTTAGCAATGAGAACGTGTTCTGTTAGATTGGTGTTGGACCTATGGGTAACATTGCTGAAATGACAGTGGAAATTTAGCAGTGCAAAAGTTTTCAGATTTATGTTTTCTAAAAATCTAACTTAACCCACTAACTACCTACTTAGAGGCCAAAGGGCCTGAAACATCTTTCATTATCATGCATTACAAGCTGACAATTCAAAGACTCAAAAACCAAGGAAGTGGTCATATCAAACATGGAAGTGATCTATTTTGTAAACCTGGGTTTAAATAGGTTCAAACTTGAGATTCACTTATTTAACAGCCTTTAATTGTGTGGTGAACCATCGTTGGTTCCCACTAGATAGTACTGAGCCAGGGTCTGGCCAGTACTACAAGTATGTATATATGTTGCTGTTGGGGTTAGGGATGGGTTGTTCTACTTGTTGCTGTTGGGGTTAGGGTTGGGCTGTTACACCTTGTATTATAGTTATTATGGTACATCCCAGTCGGGCTCCGCCTCCTGGGAGAGGTATAAAGGTCACTGCTCTGTCTGGGACCCCTCAGTCTGGGATCGTGTATATAATTAATAGCTTCGTTGTAACAGCAAATAAAAGCCTTTATTTCCTGAGCATCTCAAGCCTCGTGTGTGATAACGCGCATCAATTTTATTTGCTGTTAAGTAAACTCTCGTCGAAAGAAAAAAAAAACGATACAGAGAGTATGGAGCAGATATTGAACAACCCATCCCTAACCCCAACAGCAACATATATACATACTTGTAGTACTGGCCAGACCCTGGCTCAGTACTATCCAGTGGGAACCAACGATGGTTCACCACAAATTGTAAGTACTATCAAACTGAATTTGATGACTATTACCTGTTGTAGTTTCATAGTTTCAAGATTTTCCTGCAATATGCCTCAGCCTATTTTCGTAGAATCCTACAGTGCAGAAGGAGGCCATTCGGCCCATCGAGTCTGCACCGACCACAATCCCACCCAGGTCCTGTCTCCATAACCCCATGCACTTACCCTAGCTAGTCCCCCTGACACTAAGGGGCAATTTAGCACGGCCAATCCACCTAACCTGTGGCGGGTGCATGGAATCGGCTGCCGGTAGTGGTGGTGGAGGCGGATTCGATAGGGTCTCTTAAGAGACCTTTGGATAAGTTCATGGAAGTTAGTAAGATAGAGAGTTATAGGTAAGCCTAGTAGGTAGGGACATGTTCGGCGCAACTTGTGGGCCGAAGGGCCTGTTTGTGCCGTAGCTTTTCTATGTTCTATCTTTGGACTGAGAGAGGAAACCGGAGCACCCGGAGGAAACCCACACAGACACGGGGAGAACGTGCAGACTCTGCACAGGCAGTGCTCCAAGCCGGGAATCGAACCCGGGTCCCTGGTGCTGTGAGGCAGCAGTGCTAACCATTCTCACCCAGTTCATTTTGGCAGTGTAACTGCTCTAATTCAAGAGATTCAGTGAATTATATTAAAGCATTTATCACATCAAGTTAAAAAAAAGAAAACAAATAGAAAACACCAACTGCAATGTGACCACTAGGGGGCATTTATGATTAACTCAGGAAACTGTGGGATGTTCATAAGTCCTCATTCTCAATCACAGAGTAAAACTGAACTGAAGCCACTAAATTCAGGCAGGGATCCCGCAATGAGTAACAACTCTACCAAGTTTAAAGACATGAGATTTGAACCAGGAGTCCTTGTCCTAAATTGAGCCTTTGGTTTCATTTCAATAATCTGGGAACTCTGCTGGGACTCGTGGTGCATTCACAGGCAGTTGGTCCATTTCAAGGCAATCAATTTTGGGCTGCTTCCCTCAATGCCAGTGATCCTCCAGTAAGCCCTGGGAATCAGGAGCTGAGGTGGGGTGTGGGACAATGGGAGCAAATTGGCAGCAATCCTCAGGAGTACTTCTCCAGGCTCCACGGCAAGTCTGGAAAATTATGTTGACTTACATTCTTGCTGGTGGCTGCTGCTTATTACAGCCACAAACACCAGGAGCAGAGCAAGCCTGACCTGCTTAACATTTCCAGTATTTTCTCTCTATGGCCATAACATGCACTCCAATCATCACTCTCCAATTTTCAGAGAGCAGTGCTAAATACAGGCATTAGGCTCACACGTGTAAGCAGCCTAAGGCATGTAGCTGTGGGTGCTTGAGAAACCAACCTAAACCAAATTGCTGTTGGATGTATTTTAAGCACATTTGGAATGCTGAAGCTGTATGAAATTGTTGCTTTTTGTCACTGTTCTGCAAAGGATACAGCACAGCGAGGTTCAATTTCTTACTCACTAGTTTCAGCATGTCCAATCAAATTGGCCAGTAGAATATGTGCTAGATTTGGAAGCGTCGCTATGCTGCTTTCATCAAGGCTTAGTAACCTTCCGCTTAAACTTTCTAAATATGAGCCGTGAAAGTGTTCATAAGCAAGCAGAATGAAGAGCAAGAGACAGAGAGAATTAAGCATAGAGTGAACAAATGTGAGAGAAATTACAGGAGAACATTGGTGAAAAGATAGCATGAAAAGGAGAGTAAGAGAAAGGGAGATGGTGAGAATAAATGCAAAATTTGCCACGTGGGGGGAAAAGGGGTGAGAGAGAATGCTTCAATGTGACAGAAGATTTTAATGTTTCCTTTTCAGCGCAGGGATAAATATTTTCAGTTTTATTAACGTACAGGTTTAATGTAGTTGACAGCTTTCCTCTTTTATTCTTCCAAAACAAAAATAAAACTGCTTACTGTGACTCTACACATGGGTTCATAGCTGCTCACCTCTCTACAAATATCACATCGGCTCCTGCACATGATTTTATGCAACAAAGAGGAGGGTTTCCATTGCCCAAATCTATCTGTTATCCTTCACTTCTCAGAGAAAATCGCGGCTTTCCATTTTTATCATTTTTGAAAGATCTTTTCTCGATAGCAGTCAATTTTCTCTCAGAATGACAAACATCAGAACACATTATGATCATCTTTCTTACAAATAACACTCGTGTTAGAGTAGCTATTCAATGCATGGTTAAATGTCTAGTTGGATACTGTGGTGAACCATCGTTGGTTCCCACTGGATAGTGCTGAGCCAGGGGCTGGCCAGGACTACAAGGATGTACATATGTTACTGTTGGATTGTGCTATTGTTGCTGTTGGGTTAGGGTGGGGTTGTTACACCTTTGTATTGTAGTGTTGTGGCACATCCCAGTCGGGCTCCGCCTCCTGGGAGAGGTATAAGAGTCCCTGCTCTGGCCGGGACCCCTTCAGTCTGGGATAGTGTATATAAGTTCTGGTAGCTTCATTAATAGTAAATAAAAGCCTTCATTTACTGAGCTTCGAGCCTCGTGTCTGAATAGCGCATCAGATACACTATTCTAGAGATTATAATTGCCCAAAATGGCACGGTTTGTCACTAGCTTAAACTATAAAGATGTTTGCCAGAATCTATTTACAAAGAACAGAATTTTACCAGCACGTGCGCCCAAGGTTCGTACGATCCCACTCGAGGCCAACGGAGAATGCCATTCTCCGAGCCTCACCTGCCCCTGAAATCGGGACGGGCATGCCGGCAAAATTCCGGCCAGAGTGCTGTGCAACTTCAGGCCTGATTTTAAATCACTCAAAACCCATTCACTTACACAGTTAAAATTAGGCCCTAAGGAACTGGTGAATAACAAAACAGCAGAATAACCTCCATCATTCACAAATCACATATTTAATACAAGTCATACGTGCTGCAAGCTTGTGCTTAGCTGTGGCCATGAGGCAATATAAAGAATGGCTTTGGCAATAGAAATGGCAAAGTCTTTTAGCTACATTAAATGGAAAAGCCTACTCATCTTCAAAAAAAGTTGTGAAAGAATTTCAAAGCAGTGCCAATAAGATGGTAATGCACTTCAGAGTTGGTTGCAGTTTGTAATGACAGAGATGTCAGCATTGTAAGCACCATCTATAAGTCAGGTCATTTCATTTGAATACTGAGTACTTGGGGAAGAGGAAATCCAGATTTAGAAGAACATCCCAGTTTGATATTTGGTCTTTACTAAGGTTTCTTTCAAAGTGGTGAAAGGGGGGTCCCAAAAATTGAATTTAGTGTTTGCGAACTTGGGAAGGCAAAAATTAAAGAGTTCCTACTCCCAATCATTGTCTACTGGATCAGTGCTGGAAGGTCTGTATTCACGGGTGTCTAAGGAAGGCAGGAGGAGACTCAGTTGGATTAGTGACTCCTGCAGAAACGTGGTCACATTGGATGATTATTTTGATGCTCTTGTTACCGTGCTCAACACAATTCTAAGCACAACTGTGGATATGTTTACTATGCTGATACCAGAGGGGAAGAAGAGAAATTTGATATAAAGTCATCAATTAATCACTTCTTATGTAAATGGGTTGTCCTTTACCTGTTATTTAATGAAGGCAGAATCACCACTTATTTTTAGAAAAGAGCACAGAAATGTACAAATCCGTTCATTCACTATTATCATAAACAGGGTTGATTTTTGAGCATATTTTGGAAGTCGGGTAGAAATAAGTAATTATTACATCACTTTTTCAAAAAAGACAGTAATTATCAATAATTCTTCAGTGAAATATCTTTGTCTTCACGATGTTTTCAACATTTCAGTTTGAAATATGCCACTGCAGCATCATCATCGTTATCAGCACTTAATTTGAAGCTCGAAGGCCAACAATCATGATGACAGTCTTCAATGAGTCAATTATGTTCAAGATCTTAAAGATTCACTCTCAAGCACCCAGAGGAAATCGTCTGGCACAGATTACCAAAAGCATTCCTACAGCGTTAGCAAATGAGATACTATCCCTTTCCAGGAATGCTTGAGTAGTGGTGGAGAACTTAAAAAAAAAGAAAATGGAAAACATGCAGATAAAAAAGCCAACAATCCTTTGTGTAAAATTAATGATCTCACTTTAACTCTTTCAGTGCTGCATCACCCAAATATAGAATTTTCTTTTAAAAGGAGCAATTTTTTTCCCTTGTTAGAAATTAACGTATGACATCTGACCTTATCTTTCCTTCAATCGAGCTTAATGATTTGGGCTTTATTGAACTGCAGTAAAATGCTGGGTCCCTGGGTTCTATATTCATATTTGCCAAAAATAAACAACATTTTAATCTAGATTCAGGCAGAGAATCTTCATCCTTACTCCCTGTAAATTGGTCGCACCCAACAGGCAGGAGCCAATGGGCAGGATCTGACTGACATGTACAATGTGTGAGCTGCACAGCATTTTAAATAACCTTCAAGGGCACGATCATCACATGAGACTTGGAAGGAAAATCATGTCTTTGAAAGCTATGTATTAGATGCCTCTCCACAAAACTGGCTGCTGATTAACACAGTGATTTCTAGTTTGCGACACAGAAGTTTCGAGTGTTAATTCCCCTTTAAACATTTTATTTGTTACTAGTTTTCTCCACTGTAAATCAACTGAAAGAACAATTCATTTGGGCGTGTTTATAATTGAATAATTACTATTGTGATGCTTTAAACGAGAACTCATCGAATACATTGGCACTGGTTGCATTGAAAGAGTTAAAATAATGGCAAATGATACAGGATGCAGCTGAGTACATCTCACTGAGCTCACTTGGTTTTCTGCAGGTAGCCGTGGCATGGAGGCTGCTCGACTTTGGCCTTCCATCGGGAGGTAATGGTCGCTGTCCGAGTAGCCGTCCCTCCCCATTTCTTGCATCTCCACAGCCTGCAATACAAAGCCAAATTTGGGGGGGTATTAAAGGGGAGGAAACATCAGCCTCAGCTGGAACTGAGTGAGCTGGAAGGCTCCTCATACTATTTGCTATTCCTGAGTGTAAATTTGTAAGGTGTATACCCTGCTACATGCTTGATGTGTCGACATAAACAAACATCAAAGGAACATAAGGGGTATTATTACAACTTAGAAGGTGTACACACTAGAGAATTAACCTATCAACTATGATTTGTATTTTCATTCTGGAGCGTAGGCATCACTAATAGTGCTATTTTTATTGCCCATTCAGACGAAAAGTATGGTCAGCAAGGTGGATTTTATGAGGGCTTTAAAGGCGGAATGAGTGATAGAGAGGTTGAAGGAGGGAATTCCAGAGCCTGATGAAATGTATCCTAGGATTCTTTGGGAGGCAAGGGATGAGATTGCAGAGCCTTTGGCTTTGATCTTTGGGTCCTCACTGTCCACGGGGATGGTGCCTGGTAATAATTACAAGTTAGTCTAACTGGTGGGGTGGGAGGTACATATATCACTGAAAATTACAAGAACAAGTCTTGAGTGGTGAGATTAAATGTTTTGAAATCACTCCAGGATAACACTTATTCTGTAACACAGACTAATTTTGTTATTTTGGGATGCATTTGATCAAGCTCTGAGTCTATTTTTGCACTGAGCAGCTTCACGGATGTCTATTGAAAAACAATTTGTAGTTATCAGGGGATTCCTTGGCCAATATATGTCAAATTGCTGTGTCGTATAATCATAGAAGAATCATAGAAACCCTACAGCACAGAAAGAGGCCATTCGGCCCATCGAGTCTGCACCGACCACAATCCCACCAAGGCCCTACCCCCATATCCCTACACATTTACCCACTAATCCCTCTAACCTACGCATCCCAGGACACTAAGGGCAATTTTAGCTGAAGCAGCAGTGCTAACCACTGTGCTACCGTGCCGCCCCTTAATGTGGCTTATTCTATAGGATATGGTAAAATATCACAGATGGGAAGGTGTACAAGTTTACACAGAACAAGTTCCATCATAAATTCTGAATTTAAAATGGAAAAGTTGATTCAAAGTGTGGACAAACATAATTATGCAGTCAAGCTTCCTTGAAGTTTTATACAGAAAGTGCAAAGTGTAGTCCTCAGTTAAAGTGGGAATAGGAGGCAAGGGATAACTGAACTAAAGGTATAGATGAAATACAGTTCCCATATTCAAAGTCATTATGTCAATATTTTGACATTTCCATTATAATTGTTGTGTGCACACTTATAATAGTAAATGCCCTGGAAAATATGTCAGGTTAGAATTACATTCTAGCATGAGAGAAAGAACTTCATAATTTCCACTGGGGCGAATAGATGGGATGGGGAATGTAATATAGTCCAAAATGTTTCATTATAATGTGACATAGGAATTTATTTTTACGCAGCATTCACTTACTATAAGAATCACATTAGCTTCTTGCAGTACTGTGCTGTCACACCGGCTACACTATGCTTTGTTTATTATACCCAGCATAAAAGACAGTATCCTCTGGCTCATCCTGAGCAAGACCATGGGTGATCTGCGAGTGGTATATTAACACAGAATATGTTGTGTTTAATAACAAGCTGCTGAAAAGGTCTCAAAGGTTGTGGCATAGAATCTTAAACCATATGGAATGTGATATTACTGTGTTCTTTTCGGCCTTTCAACCCTATTCCTTTCCCATTCCTCATCTATTCTTGCTCCTGTGCTCAGCATGCCCAGCTGATGATGGCAAATGAACAAGATAAACTTAAAAATTGTCAACTATATGAAGGTTATCCTCACCATCAGGACACCTGCAGAAAACAGTCATCCAGTTGCTGCTTGTTTGAATTGGCATTCACGTTTGTCTATATAACAGTCACTGCATTTCAAAGTAATTCATTTTAAGTGAATGCATTTTAAATTGATGCATTCCAAATATTTTAAACTTCTGCAGAGTTTTGGGTGTCATTCATGTTGGTGAAAAGTTTATTTTTGAACTGGAATGCCTAACTGAATAACTGCCAGCATTCTAACACTAAATGTTGATTGATAATAATTTGGCTCTCAAATCGATAAACTCCTCCTAATGAGGGTTATATAAAGGACACAGGGTGATATAAACACATACAAAGTACAACAGAATGAGTCCAACTACTGCGTGGCACCGGGAGGGATTCAGCAGCAGGTTAAACACTGGGCCACTCAGCTGGGAAACAATTTTATTTGTTGAAACTAAAGGAAAAGTGAAAAATAATAAAGAAAGAAATAAAACGTTGAGAAGGATATAGATACTTCTTGGGCACTCAAAAGGTTTTCAGCAGAGTTCCAGTACATTGGCATTCATGATTACCCATGTTTTTCAAGTCAATCAAGCTGTCAGGGCACCGTAGGATGGTTTGGAAGGACAGATGTCTCCCAGTAGGAAGGACGAGAGGTCAGAGGATGAAGTTCAACCTGTAGCTCAGATACAGCTCCACATAGCCACCTGCAGTGCAGCTTTGGCAAAGACCTAGGCGGGTTTTTGGAGCAGCCTATTCAAACTTAAAGGAAAATATTCTCAAAATAAGATGAAAATTCTTACAAGTATTTTTAAGGAGTCAGGAATATTAGCAACAGTTCAAATATCTACATCTGATAATGTTCAATAGAACAAAATGTCTTAAATTATTTTCAGGTGCGTACTTTAAAGTCTATTGTATTGAGAATGCTAAGTCGTTTTGATGGAAGATTACTGCCTGTAGATTCAGACTGTCCAACCTAACACAAGGTTACAAATAGTCTGCGGGAAAGAGGGTAAAAGACAACAGAAGCCAGTGTTTTCTGACTCTGCCAGGAAAAGGCATTTAAATTATTGTTAATAAACCAGTATAGAACTGGCAAAATTCACTATTGGTGTGGCATGCAATTTTTTGCCAGGATTGAAACAAACAATCCCAAGATTGTAAAGTAAGCAACTTAATTGTTATGGCAGCAAGCAATAAAACTGTGAGATACGTTTTGCCAATTCATACCTGAGAGTTTGGGCGTATGTCTTCTATTTCCTCCGAGTGATCTCTTTCAGGACTCCAAGCTCCTGTCTTCTGAAACATTTTTTGAGCTCGGTCAGTGACCCAAGATTGACTCTCCTTCATAATCCCATCTTGCGCACTTTGGGAAAAGGAATTGCGTATTTATTAAGAACAGTAGTAAGGAAGCCAGAATTCAATATTAGACAAAACATGTGAGACATCATCTACACAATGATATATTAAAGGAGAACATAGCTCAGACCTTCAAGTAATCATAGTTTGTTCTTCCAGTAATGTAGAAACGTGGATGGGGGTAAGGTTCTCGTGCATTTGAAAATAGTGTGACATATATGATTGAAATTCAGCAGGGTGACTACCAGTGACAAATAGTGAGCAGAAAAAGGAGGAGGGAAAAATCATTATTTCATGGAAATTACCAATTATTTTGCATCTGCTACCCATTTCCTTCTAAAGCTGACAAGTTCCCAGGTCCTTATGGACTTCATCCTTGGGTCTTAAAAGTGGCGGCATGGTAGCACAGTGGTTAGCACTGCTGCTTCACAGCTCCAGGGTCCCGGGTTCGATTCCTGGCTCGGGTCACTGTCTGTGTGGAGTTTGCACATTCTCCTCGTGTCTGCGTGGGTTTCCTCCGGGTGCTCCGGTTTCCTCCCACAGTCCAAAGATGTGTGGGTTAGGTTAATTGGCCAGGTTAAAAATTGCCCCTTAGAGTCCTGGGATGCGTAGATTAGAGGGATTAGCGGGTAAATATGTGGGGGTAGGGCCTGGGTGGGATTGTGGTCGGTGCAGACTCGATGGGCCGAATGGCCTCCTTCTGCACTGTAGGGGTTCTATGATTTGATTTCTAAGTAGCTACCTAGCTTTGCTTTTAATTTTCCAAAATTCCCCAGACTCTGAAAAGGTCCCTTCAGGTTGGAAATAAGTGAAAGTAACTCCTCTATTCAAGAGAGACAGGAATCAGGAAACTTCAGGCAGGTTAGCTTAATATCTGTCACAGGGAAATTGCTGTAATCTATTATTAAGAATGTCATAGTGGGGCATTTCAAAAATCTCAATGCTATCAGGCAGAGTCAACATGGTATTGTGACAGGAAAATGGTGTTTGAGTAATTTATTGGGAGTTCTTTGAGGAAGTAACAAGCATGGTTCTGACATCCATCATTATGAAGTGCTTTGAAAGGTTAGCCATAGCGCGAATCAATTCTGGCCTCCCAGATTGCCTGGATCCACTAAAGTTCGTCTACCACCGCAAAAGGTCCACAGCAGACGCCATCCCCCTAGCCCAAAACTCAACCCTGGAACACCGAGATAAAAACGACACCTACGTCAGACTCGTATTTATTGGCTACAGCTCAGCCTTCAACACCATTATTCCTACGAAACTCATCTCCTGGGGCTGGGCTCCTCCCTTTGCAATTGGACCCTGAACTTCCTAACCCACAGACCGCAATCAGTAAGGATAGGCAGCAACCCTCCCTCCACAATCATCTTCAACACCGGTGCCCCATAAGGCTGTGTTCTCAGCCCCCTATTATACTCCTTATACACCTATGACTGTGTGGCCAAATTCCCCTCCAACTCGATTTTCAAGTTTGCTGATGTCACCACCGTAGTGGGTCGGATCTCAAACAATGACGAGGCGGAGTACAGGAAAGGGATAGGGAATCTGTGGAACTGGTACGATGCAATAATCTCTCTGTCAACAAAATGAAGGAGATAATAGTCATAGACTTCAGGAAGCATAGTGGAGGACATGGCCCTGTCTACATCAACGGGGACGAAGTAGAAAGGGTCGAGAGCTTCAAGTTTTAAGGTGTCCAGATCACTCCACGGTGATGCTATATTTAAGAAAGCCCATCAATGCCTCTACTTTCTCAGGAGACAAAGGAAATTTGGCATGTCCGCCACGATTCTCACCGACGTTTACAGATATACCATAGAAAGCATTCTTTCTGGTTGTATCACAGCTTGGTATGGCACCTGCTCTGTCCAAGACCACAAGAAACTACAAAGGGTCGTGAACGAAGCCCAGTCCATCACTCAAACCAGCCTCCCATCCATTGACACCTCTACACTTACGGCTACCTCGGAAAAGCAGTCAGCATAATCAAGGACCCCACACTCCCTGGACATGCTCCTTCCACCTTCTTCCATTGGGGAAAAGGTACAAACATCTGAGGACACATAGCAACTGACTCAAGAACAGCTTCTTCCCTGCTGCCATCAGACTTTTGAATGGACTTACCTCGCATTAAGTTGATCTTTCTCTACACACTAGCTATGACTGTAACATTACATTCTGCACTCTCTCCTTCCCTTCTCCCCTATGAACGGTATGCTTTGTCTGTATAGTGCGCAAGAAACAATACTTTTCACTGTATACTAATACATGTGACAATAATAAATCAAATCAAATCAGAATGGATAAAGGGAAATTTGTGGATGTGCTATACTTAGATTTCCAGAAGGCAAGGTGCTATATCAAAAGCTACTGCACAAAATAAGAGCTCATGGTGTAAAGGGTAACATATTAGCATGGATAGAGGGTTGGTTGGTTAATAGTAAACAGAGAAAATACATAAATGGGTCAGTTTCAGGTTGACAAGATGTGAAAAGTAGAGTGCCACAGCGATCAACACTGGGATCTCAACTATTTACAATTTTTATCAATGACTTGGATGAATGGTTCAGTAAAAGTGATTTTAAAGTTTAAAGTTTATTTATTAGTGTCACAAGTAGGCATACGTTAACATTGCAATGAAGTTATTGTGAAAATCCCCCAGTTATCACACTCTGCTGCCTGTTCGGCTGTACTGAGGGAGAATTTTAGCATGGCCACTTCACCTAACCAGCACGTCTTTCAAACTGTGGGAGGAAACCGGAGCACCCGGAGAAAACCCGGGGAGAACGTGCAAACTCCGCACAGAAAGTGACCCAAGCAGGAATCGAACCCAGGTCCCTGGCGCTGTGAGGCAGCAGCGCTAACCACTATGCCACCCTCATTCTTAAGATGTTTGGAGCATGACACCAGTAGGTATGCATGTTTTAAAACACTGTGCAACAGTTGGAATGTCTTCTGTAATGCCATAACCACAGTACAAGCATATAACTGGGTATGTATAGAAATGATAATTAAATGACTGTTCATCGATTATGTCATCAGCATCTTAATATTCGTTACTGTAAACAGCCTTTATATAACAGTAGTTTATTTAAATCAATCCTGTAAGAAAAATATAGCTTTAACTTTACACAGAGAAAAATGCTGTGAATTACAATCTTCTTCATCCAAAGTCATTCACTGTATTCTATTATTATGTATAATAAGCTGACCAATTGTTGGACTGAATATGCAAAATAACCTGGGGAAAAATAGAGTGGTGAGAATATGGAACTCGCTACCACATGTAGTGGGTGAGGAGAATAGCATCGATGAGTACAAGTGGAAACTAGACATACATGTGAGGGAGAAAGGAATAGAAGCCTGTGGACCTGGTGGAGTACAAAAACTAGCATAGACTGAATAACCGATTGATAGGTCTGAGTAACCTGTTTCTATGCTGTAAATATGAACTAACTGTTTAGGAGTATCCAATTAGAATTGGATTGTGTCCAGCATCAACAGATAAAATTGGATTCTCAAATTCAACTAGAAAATATTAATCACAGTAACAACTCGGACACTTGGGTATAAATACCAATTCTAACTAGATTTACAATAATTGATAGGGGAATAGTAGAGAGATTCGTTTCATCTAGTGGCTGTGGAGGTCTGGAATGTAGTGCCAAGGGCAGTAGAGGCAGAAACCCTCACCAAATGTTTTTTAAAAACCTGGATACGCACTTGAAGTGCTGCAGCCAACAAGGCTTTGGACCAAGCACTGGCAAGTGGGATTTAGCTGGATCGCTCTTCCTTAGCTGGCATAGACATGATGGGTTGAATGGCTTTTTTCTGTACCCCAAGTTTCAATAATTCTATGATTCTAACTAGAATATAAATTACAATACTCATTAGAAACTGAGCTGAAATCCCAACTAGGAGACTCAATTCCTATTGGAATACTCAATTCCTATTAGCAATTGAGTATTCCAATACTAACAAGGAAACATGGATAGAATTCCCAACCTTAACTATCAAACCTAGGTACAATTCACTAATTGACTAATTCTTAAATACATAAACTTCTCCTAAGAAGTCCCATTTCATTAGTCTCAATGGAGAAACCTATTGGGTAGGATAGGAGTGAAGGGTGAAGGTCCTTGGACATTCTGGTCAATGTTTTCCAGTGCTTCAGATAAATAGTAATATCAATCATGTCAATGAAAATGGAGTGGTGTTAGACCATTCCGTCCTCCTGACTCAAGAACAGCTTAGATCCAGTGGGGGTGAGATGGAGGAAACAAAATCATAAAGGAGTAAATGACAGATTACAAACTTGAAAAATAAAACAGCTACTTTTGTACATTATACTAATTAATATGATGTTTTGCATAATTATTCTGAAGGGTATTTGACAAGGGTTTGTGTTTTATTCACTGTCCCATTGACTGCTTTATTCCACATCATGTAATATGTTAGATCATTGAATTTAGCTGCTTTAAATGGTAATTCATCGACATTGCAACTTACAGGCCATTTCCAGAGATCTGCTGGGGGTCAGGTAAGGCATTCTGCCCTGGATCCATCTCCTGTGTTGGTGACGGTGGCTCCATGCGCTGAAACAGTAATGGCGTTCGATTCTGTGTGAGATATAACATGGCCTAGGGCTGGCATCAGACAGACTTATGGGAATGAAGTAACAAGATTCAGAATGTTATGATGCCAAGCGAAGATTCATTTACTTCCCAGGTCACTCCTGATTCTGGAAAAAGGGGGGTCATTTAACACCGCAAGCTCCGTGAGAACTAATCTGTTTTCCTGATACCACAACGGCAGTAAAAATAACCTTTGAGATTGCAGCTATAATTATTATACCACGGTGAGCGATCGGGAAACAGATTATATTCAATATTCTCAAAATGCATTAGAAAATGAGAGATTTTATTGAAAACTTTCATCCAAAAATTGTAGCAGGTGTCAGATGAAGTTGTAGGGGTGTTACAGATGGTCACAGAACACCCTGGGCCAGGGAAGGAAAAAAATCAGATAGGATTCTTACTAATCATTATCCAATGACTCCCTCTGCAAAATCTGTCTACGTGGATCTCGGTGGTGACCAGTTCAGACTCAACAGTGATACAGTTCAATAGCCTCGAGGCACTCAAGGGTCAAGTGGGCAAGGTTACCAGAGGATGCTCATGGAATCATGCTCAAAGTGCAACTTGCTGCCTTCAGGAAATTCAGAGAAAGAAAAAAATCTCTCATCGCAATGAACAATTTCTAAACTTTCTCAAAACATATTTCCAGTTCATGGAAATGAAACCATCACTAGGTGAGATCATATAAGCATCAACAAACTTTTTAGAAAGACGTTCTATGTTGAAGCATCAACCAGGAGCACATCAGTGGTTTGGGCCTGTTTTGCTTCTGGTCTGTAGGAGGGGAGAGCTGAAGAGTCCAAACACTTTTTCAGATTGGGGTGGGTTGAGGGCCGGGAGAAAATTCTGGGTCACTCCTGCGAATCTCTAATAAGCAACTTTCAGAAGCCTGGTAGCATACATCAAACAACATTGGATGCCACCTGACAGACAGAAAGCCAAGAAGTTGAAGGGGGAATATAGCCAAATATGAATTTCTATATCACCTTAAAAATATCAGCCACTACAACAAAAAATAACATCCCAAGGAATATAGTTATCATTTTCATTATGTTGAAAATAAAAGTAGCTGCACATTTGACTATCCCTCTGACTAGACAACAACTTCACAAGAGCATTATAAAAACATAATAGGCCTGATTCTCCGACTTCGTCAGATAGCCAGTGGGAATCCCAATGCCCCGGTGAATGGGGCATTGACCAAAGATTCGGATTCCCAATGGGTGTGAGGGCTCTCGGGATTCACCAGGCTCATTCCATCGGCCCCGAGAGGGTTCTCACCCACAGCAAGCAGCAACCTGGTTATTATGCAAACCCATTAATTTGAATATTATCAGCGGATTTGACAGGCCATTCACCAGCCTCATGCCATTCAACTGGCCCGCCAGTGGGAATGGCACCAGGCGGGCTTTACACGTGCTACCCACAAGTGGGGACATGGCGTGCTGGACTTCCTCTTTTATAAACCACAATCATTTTGAAGAAATCACAGGTTGTCAATCAGGCTTAGACTCGGTCAACATTGAGGTCAGGGTCAATGGGGTACTTGAGATTCATTCAAGCATGAAGGAACATGATCGTAAACACAACCATTAGCCATTGGATCGACCTCCTCGGGGTCCAAGGCACCAAGCCTCTGATTGCTGTAGGAAGGCTGTATGTCACATAGGTGGATATTAGTGTTTGGACAAGGCACGTGGTTATATTCCCAGAAATACATTTAATCACAGTCGGCAAGCCTGATCTCGGGGAGTTGGAGGAGATTACAGAGATAGGAAGGGTGAAGTTATGGAGGGATTTGGAAACATGGGTGAAAATTTCAAAACCAAAAGCTTGCTTGACTGGGAGACAGTGTAGGTCAGCAAGATAGATAGACAAGTCTTGGTGTGAATTCAGAGGATACTTGGTGAGCTCAAGTTTAGGATGAGTAGAATGTGGGAGATCAGCTAGCTGTACATTGGAATAATCAAGTCTAGAGGCAATAAATGCATGAACGAGGATTTCAGCAGCCAATGAGCTGAAGTGGGGTGGAGTTGGGTGATGTTATAGAGGTGGAAATAGGCAATCTTAGCGATGGCACGAATATACATTGGACATTATTTCAGGGTCAAATATTGTGAATCGACTGGTTTAGTCACAGACTATTGTCAGGGAGAGGAATGGAGTAGGTAACTATTAAATAAGAGTTTGGAGTTGGGGACTGAAAACAATGATTTAATTGGAGGAAATTTCTGCTCATCCAGTATTGGATGTTGGAGAAGCAGTCTGATAATTTAGCAATAAAAGGAGAGGTGGCTTTGAGGTAGAGCTCGGTGAGATCTTGAGCCCGCTTTTGCCATCCGCATGACAGACGGTGGACGCTCAATATCCAGTGGAAGCTGGAAGTCACGAATCTCGCCGGCGAGATTGCAACTTCCGATTTTCGCTGCCGGCAACATAATCATGTTCACATCCACCTGATTTAAATACATTTGAATGCTTTGCGCAGGTTGGCACTTTGATGTTGGCACCATGCAGTGGGCCCCACTGAGCCTCCGAGGGAAGTTGTGTGTGTGTGTGGGGGAGGGGGGTTCATTTAGAATTGCTTGTGGACCAGGAGCAAATGGAGGAGCATGGGATGCCGGTGATGGCTATTGGGTGGGTGGGTACCGGCTCAAACTTGGGTTGGGGGGGAAGGGGGGGGGGGGGTGGGGCTGGGAAAAAAGGGGCTGATGATTTGGGGGGAGGGGAGAGAAGTGCCAACTCCGATCAGTGGGTGGACCGGGAGTCCCTGAGACCTCCATAGTGGGCTGGAGGGAAGACTTATACATATTCTAATCAGGCACCCTTTCAAAATGATGCCCCAATCTCTGTGCAGCTGGGTTTTGCTGGCATGCTGAGGCACCGCACCCCTGCATGATGGCGTGAAACACACCCCCCTGATTTTTTTTTGACAGAGTATGGTAGAATCTAGAGAGAAAACCGACGTGTTTCTCTGGAGAGAAACATTTTTTGGTAAGATTCCCCCCCATCAGCTTTTGGACAATATCACCAAGGGACAGCATGTAAATGAGAAATAAGAAAGGGTAAAGTTTAGATCCTTGGGTGAAATCAGTGGTAATGGTGTGGGAGCAGGAAGAGAAGCTATTGCAAGTGATATTCTGGTTATGAGAAAATAGCTAAGAATGGAACCAGGTGAGAGCAGTTCCACCCAGCTGGACAACAGTGTTCGAGCAAGACTGTGTGGTCAACTGTATCAAGACTGTAGAAAGTCAAACAAGAGGAGGAGGGAGTTACCTATAATAATACAAAATGTCATTTGCAACTTTGATAAGAGCTATTTTGATTCTGTAGCAGTGGCGGAAACCTGATTGGAAGGATTCGAATGTGGAGTTCCAGAAAAGATAGGCATGGCCTTGGGAGGCAACAACATATTCAGGATTTTAAAAAAATGTTCAACAATGGTAAACAGAAGTTCCAGTCTGTTGCCATGGTTTTGTTGCCATAGTAGTTACACAACAGTCTTCCAATTCTCATGTGGAGGAAGTGGGATAACTATTTGGTCACAGTGTTTCCCAGTGATCAAAGATTATGGGGAGAAAGGAAGATCAGGCTATTGAGTGAAATGATCAACCATGATTGTGATGAATGGCAGAGCAGGCTCGAAGGGCCAAATGGCCTCCTCCTGCTCTTATCTTCCATATTCATGAGTGGGAAAGAGTCATTCCAAACATCCCAATCTCACACTCTTCCTGGTAGATTTGGCAGTGGTCAATTAGCAGGTCACCCATTCACTGGGTCAGGATTTTTGATAGTCAAAGTTAAAATGGGACAAAATCTGACACCCGCAAAGCCTTCATGTGGTCTTGGATTTTACTATTCATCTTTAGATTGAGAGGCTCCACACTTCAACTAAAACTAGACTTTCATAAGAGATTTCCTTCTAATGCATCTTGGCACAATTTCACATCCTGCTTTACGATTCAATGTTGAATGACCCTCCTGAGTAAATGAATGTTATTTGAACCAAAAGCATTTATTAAAGGAAACAAAAAAGAAATCATGCAGATAATTAGCATCCTTTCGATGATTTGAAGGGAAGATGCAGAAATGAAATCCGGGGTAAACTTTTCTCCAGCATTTTGGAACACGTTTAGATACAGGATCCCATTTTATTGACCTGCGCAGGTTGGGAAAAGCAGAGAAAATCTACAAACTTTTCCATTCTTGTCAATGAGGCAGAACGCGACTTGCCGTCAAAGGGGCCCTCTCCTCCAAAGTCCCCTCAGCAATCTGCAAATGGTACCTGGTGATGGCATCGACAGCCTGTACAAACACATCTCCAACAGAGGGACAACTTAGATCAATAATTCACATTGGCTTATTCTTTTCTTGAACAGTCCACTCCAAGAACAATACAGCTTCAGTTGAAGAAAATTGTTTGGCAAACTCAAGCAATTTCAACCCTATACAAACCATTTCTTTTCTCTTTCAGGCTAGAATTTGCAAGATTGGCTCAGAATGAACTAATCATAGTACAAGACCATTCCAGCCTTTCACCACTTTGGGACAGGAGACCTTTCAATAGGATTTGTTAATACGAGTAGTACTGACTTGAAGCAATATTTGTTAAACTGGTCCACCCTTGTGCCCACCTACTCATTTCTCTCAAAGGCACTGACTCATGCTTGGGGTCCCAGCAGGCCAATACTATATTATTACCCCTTTCTTCACTGAGAGCGCTCAGGAAGTGGACCAGCAGGCTAAATGTCCATGTAAGCATTTCAGCAATCCTCGATCTTGGTCTTATCGAGTTCTGACACAGACGCCGGAATTCTACCGCCCCAGTTGCCACTGGGATCAGAGCGGGTGAGGGGCGGACAGTGGAAATGTCCATTTACCTCCGGTGGGATTTTCCGTTCTCGGGTTGAGCGAGGTCGTAAAGTCCCGCCCAGGAACTTTCAGTAGCGTGCTCTAGGAATGGAATTGGGAGGATGGGGTCTGGCAGTGGGGTAACTGACCCTCTCATCTGTAACCTAGGAATGCTGGAGTTAACAGCAATCTATCAAATCTGCCATTTCAGCGTACTTAGCTAAGACCATATGTGGGTGCCTCTTGCTATGCATGGCTCAATAGCATGTCAGCATGTCAGCTAGTGCATTTAATTTCTGAGCCATTACATTACATTTTATGAAAACTATTTTATTTTCAAAACTCAAATATACTATATAACACAATGGAGAATAGTTAACCAAGTGGTACACCCCATCCTTATGGGGCATAAGTCACAATCCTCTTCCTTATTGTGGGAATTCTGATGGCTGCAAAATATTTTAAGGATTATCCTATTCACTCACCCAATTATTAGAAAAACCATTGCAATATGTGTTTTGCTCCTGCCTAGTGAGAATGTTTAGTACCAATTTTAATCTATTTACACTCAGTTTCTATAAAGATAAGAAACAGTGGGTTCTAAACCCTGACTTGGTTCACCTTCGACTTTGAAAAACTCAGGCAGAACCTGCCTGCAACCTAAACAATATCAAATGGTTCAAAACAGGTTCAGGAAGGAATGGCAAAGATCAATGTTTTGAAATTAGATTTATTAAAGCAATTGATTATAATCAGGCTTTTTTTAAAGGTTTTTTATGACTGAATTCTTTCTGGCATAGAATTTAACTAGTAAGGTACAATAATTGCACATCTTGCCATGGAACCAAGCCTTATAGCACAGGACGATCCCATTTTGTGACCCTGTTCTGCACTGTTAGTTGATATAAGCTGCCTGGGACACTAGTGGGATCACCACAATTGGCCTCAGAGAGCAATGCTGTCCATAAGTTAGAGGAAGCACAGTTTTATAAAGATGGTATCATATTATTCTGCTATTAAGATGGAGCTGTGTGTCCCTCTAAGGCTAAAAGATGCTATATGTAGACATCTTGAGAATTCATCTGGAGGCTAATTGCTCTTAGACAAGATCCTCAGGTCAATTAGAGGTCAACTGGCTTTCTTCTCATTCTGATACATGCAAAAGTTATTTTCTGTTGGTTGGTTGCCAAGTTTCTCTGTGCAGAAATAAAATGTGAACTTTTGCATTAAGTTGATTTAATGGGAAACTTACCTTCATCAACAAATTTACATAAAGACAGAAAATGCTGGAAAGGGACAGCCGACCTGCCAGCTACTTATGAGAAAAGACAGATTAGGCCTTTAGCCAGAACTGGGACCCAGTTTTTCTGCTTCTTTTCAACAGAACTGCATAAACTTGCGTCATTAAGCTTTTACATGTAACAACAGGGTGGCAAAAATGATGCTCACAGCTCAAAATTGTTCCTCCAATAGATAACCAGCTATTTGTGAAGTTCTTCTACAGTTTGCCTTGAGATCAAGTGAAACTCTATTAGTTACACTTTCCTTCTGTTTAAAGTAACAACAACATCCCAAGCCCACTAACATATGGTCAAATATATAGGGTGGGATTCTCTGGCCGCGCTCGTCCCAAAACCGGAGAATCCTGCCCGAGGTAAATGGACCTTTGCGTTGTCCACCCCCCGCCCACTATGATTCCCGTGGCAGGTGGGACGGGAGAATTCCTCCCACAATTTTATGTTGGGGTCACCAGACAAGTCTGTGGCTCCTGCGGTGTGCAACAACATTGCCATGGTATTGATTAACAAATACCTTAAACTCAACTTAATGCTTAATCTAACTGGAAATAAGTCCTGGCTTTTCCCCCATTCACAACTGTATAAAGACCTTCAAATTAACTCATTGAAGATTGGTATGTGCAGTTATGCCAGCCATTTGGTTTGGGGCTGGATAATTCAGAGGTTTGAAAAAATGGAAGAGTTTTCTTTTTAATTAAAAGTCCAAGTCCACTCCACATGCCAGAATGGAAGGTTTTAATTACAAAGATTGGCGTTAAAATTTTGATGGCAGCAAATGGAGTGGTTTCCCAAGCTGGAACCCTAAGCCCACTATCCCACTTGACAAAAGAGAAGTACTTTTACAAGTCTGCTGCCACCATTTTGGTTTAATGGTCAAAAAATTGTGGGTAACAAGTATTTGATTTTGTGATAAATGGTGCTATGAATAAGCAAATTAGACTTGTAAAATTCCCTCTTGACCTGGTCAAGTGGCAGGGTAAAAGTAAACTATTGCAGATTTGGTTGAATTTTTACCACCTCAATGCTAATACTTCAGGCTCCAGCTTGTTAGATTTGTGGCTTCCAATCAAAGTCAGGTGCTTTTTCCAGTATAATTACAAGTGGAATTACTCCATCCTTTGAGGAAAGTTCTCTTTATTTTGATATTCCCTTTATTTTGATATTCCCATTTGGCAGAGTACCTCTTCATCAGCATGTTTCCTTTTGCCTTGCTGCATTATCACCTTTCCCACGTAACGCTGTCATTATCACCTGGCAAACAAGATCTATCCAAGTTTACAAGAAAAGGAACTTACATATCTGCCAGAAATTAAAAAAACTAAGCTGTAGGATTGCTTACAAAATCAACACAATTATCAATAACGTAATATTTCCTTCATGAAAAGAAAACAATGGCCAGATTGGTAAATGTACTGCTTGATGCACATTCACAGGCCCAAGAGATCCTAATCCCAGGTCTGTGTTGAGTTTGAGGAGTTAGCTGGAGTAGTGGGCAGCACAGTGATTAGCACTGCTGCCTCACAGCACCAGGGACTCAGATTTGATTCCAGCCTTGGGTCACTGTCTATGTGGAGTTTGCACGTTCCCCCTGTGTTTGTGTGAGTTTCCTCCGGGTGCTCCAGTTTCCTCCCACACTCCAAAGATGTGCAGGTTAGGTAGATTGTCCATGCTAAATGGTGTCCAAAATGTGTAGGTTAGGTGAATGAGTCATGGTAAATGCGTGGGGTTATGGGGATAGGGCAGGGTGTGATGGTAAGATGCTCTTTTAGAGAGTTGGTACAGATTTGATGGGCTGGATGGCCTTTTTCTGCACTGTAGGAACTCTAGTGATAGACACTGTAATGCACTAAGGAGAGAGAAAATAGAGAAAAAAAAGCAGCCAGAGCTTACTCTGTGGCTCACTAGAAATTGACTGCTGTTTGAAACTGTGGACAGGATCAACAGCAGTAAACATGGATCTTTAAGAAATTAAGATGCGCACCCTCCTTCTGGGTCTAATGGTTTTATAGGAACACGTCAGCAGCTACCACAGTAGACTTTTGGATTTGAGATTAAGCGCTGGATTTTCACTCAGCCAAGATGACTTGGGAACCATTTAAAAATGGTGGGTGGTACCGATTCCAGAATTCCTGACTCCAGTCCCATGGTTTTTGAAAATACCTTTTAAGGTTCCAGGCTGGTTCGGATTGTGAGACTGGCTTGCCAACCCGTCTGGCTCCATTGCTGGGAAAGGCTTGTCCTAGTCCTCTGCAATGCTCATGGAGTCAGGCCAGCTTTTCAAAGAGTCATGGCAGCACGGTAGCAGAATGGTTAGCACTGCTGCTTCACAGCTCCAGGGACCTGGGCTCGATTCCCGGCTTGGGTCACTGTCTGTGTGGAGTTTGCACATTCTCCTCGTATCTGCGTGGGTTTCCTCCGGGTGCTCCGGTTTCCTCCCACAGTCCAAAGATGTGCGGGTTAGGTTGATTGGCCAAGCTAAAATTGCCCTTAGTGTCCTGGGATGCGTAGGTTAGAGGGATTAGTGGGCAAATATGTAGGGATATGGGGGTAGGGCCTGGGTGGGATTGTGGTCGGTGCAGACTCAATGGGCCAAATGGTCTCTTTCTGTGCTGTAGGGATTCTAAGATTCTAAGGTTCATGGCACCTCAAGAGCTGTCACAAACTAAAGTCTGCATGAAGGGATCTTCTGAAAGGCAAGTTCAAAAGGTTTGTCTTTATGTCAAGGTATGCTCCCAAACAAGCTGTATAGCCTCTCATGCTCTGCAAAATATCCCCTATGCCCCCTCCTGCCCCCATGCCAAGGTGTGCCTCCTAAACAACCTCTATGGCCTCTCATGACCCCATACCAAGCAATGGCACCTCCATGCCCATTCAGTATACACACTGTATAGAACCAAGAAACCTGATAGTGACAGTAAGATGTGTTAGAAAAACCTTCAAAAAAACCTTTTGATGGATTTTCTGGCCCTTCACACCGGCATGATCTTCTGGTTGTGCCGAAGTTGACCCCTGCTGCCGGGGGAATGGATGAGCCATGCAAATTGCCATTTCTCATAGAAAAAAAAATTCCAACAGGGTTAGACAGGGTAGATTCAGAACGAATGTTCCCAATGGTGGGGGAGTCCAGAACTAGGGGTATAGCCTTTTAGAACTGAGGTAAGGAGAAATTTCTTCATCCAGAGGATGGTGAATGTGAGGAATTCACTCCCACAGAAAGTAGCTGAGGCCAAAATGTTGTGTGATTTCAAGAAGAAATTGGAAAATCTCTAGAGGCTAAAGGATCGGGGTGGGGGGCGATCAGGATATTGAATTTGATGATCAGCCATGATCAAAATGAATGGCAGAGCAGGCTCGAAGGGCCAAATGGTCTACTCCTCCTTCTACTTTCTATGTTTCTATGACTTTGGCAGGACCAGAAGGTCCCACTGGTGGCCAATGCAGAGCCATCTCCACAATGGGAAAACGCGCCGCAGACTGCTGGAACATTCCGGTCGTTAATTAAAAGCTTTCCACTTTCTTCAAGGCTAATGGATTTCTGTGCTCCAAGCCAAGCCTCATTATGTATTCTTGGCTGACAGCCCAGACATCCATCAGAATATTAAAACACCTGAGTCCCAGGGAAAACAACAAAAGTTTTTTTTCATACATACCCTACTGTCACCATAGGATTCATTGGTTCTATGCAGTATATAGCGTGTGAATGAACATAGCTAGGCATGAGGGGCTAGAAGGGTTGCTTGGGAAGGCATACCTTGGCATGTTGGGGCATGAGGGGCCTTAGAGGGTGGGTAGGGGGCATGATATGGCCTGGATGGGGCATTGGGAGTGTATGGGTGGTGAGGGAGTGTGAGGGGCGAGGGTGTATGAAGGGTGAGGGTTGGAGGACATTTCTGTTTTTATTATAACTGGGACAAAGTCCTACGGTGCCTTTTAAACAGCTCGCCTTTGCACTGGCAGTCCATGACTGCCTCCGAACTTTTTCTCAGGTCAGTTGGCCTGAATACAAACCACACCCTCCCCCACCATGAAAATGACATCCTTGTGGCCACTTTCTGCCAAGATGGGCAGGCTTGAGCCAAGAATTTTCTTGACTCCCACTACCATCCCAAGGATGAAAATCCAGTTCCAAAAGGCTCGGAATA
The DNA here is from genome assembly GCF_964213995.1 of Mustelus asterias. Taxonomy (NCBI): domain Eukaryota; kingdom Metazoa; phylum Chordata; class Chondrichthyes; order Carcharhiniformes; family Triakidae; genus Mustelus; species Mustelus asterias. The sequence continues at coordinate 9,156,362 of NC_135819.1, read as the reverse complement.
AGGCCCAGTTTACACTAACATAGTTTTGTAGCGATCCTCCAAGTTGTTATTGCTAAAATATGTAGGAACCGCCCCGCAGGGACATTTAAATTCTTCTTGATTCTAGTCTGGCACTACCACATGTTGTCCTGGAAGCAATCACACAAAGGAAGAGATGACTTCTTTTAAAGACCAATTTCTAAGCCTTCTCAAGTACTGCTTCCTGGAATTACCATTAGTGGGTGGGTTGCCCCATGACACTGACCAAGGGAGATAGTCAAAGTGTGAGAGCATGACAGGAAAGGATTAATAATGCAAACTAAAGTTGAAAAAGAAACTGTACTGTGTGGAGAACAGAGAAACAGCTCAGGCGAGTTTGAAAGAAATGCTTTATTTTCATGCTTTAAAAAAATTGATTTTACATACAAATCTAATTATCAGAATAAACCATGACTATCACAAGGGGTGTTCAGCCTTTATTGATAGGACTGCTCACTATCTTCCTCAACATTTGAAAGTCATATATTAAAGTAAATCAGACGAATCTAAAAAGGCTGCCTCATTGCGCTGAGGTGAAAGACTCCTCTCCTGACAGCTGATTTGCCAATTTTCTGAGATAAGATCATCAGCATTTTTATTTAGTTCTTTTGTTTCCCTCACCGGTTTTCTACACGTTTTTCTCTCCTAAGGGTGAGATTCCTGCTGAGTAGTATAGGTAACAGCAACTCTCTTGCATCTCACTCAAATGGTCATTCTCCAGGTGTGGTCTTGAACAATGAACGTTAGCAGGCTTTCTGTCCATGGAAGGTCAGCATCATAGCTGAGACCAGTCCAATCCTCGTGTGCACACTGTTCAGCATGAATATAGTTAGGGGTTAATGTTCCCTGTTCCAAGACCAGGGCAGCTGAAGCTAATGGTAGTTCCCCCATTGCTACCTTGACTGAAAACAGTAAAAGATTTGGACCTGTTCCTCCGGGAATGTGTGGTTTGGTATTATTGAACTGCAAATTTACATGGTTATTTCCAGCCTCTTTCAACAAGGTCCCAGTTTATGGGAAGGGCGCAAAGATTATCTGGCTCTTTGATCTTAAATGGCACTTCATGTAACTCAATCAGCACAAGACATGCCTGAAACAAGAGGGCAATCTACAAGTGACAAGATGGCTGAGCTATCACAGTAATATGGATTACTCAGCTATGTTTAATCATGAGGCATAATCACAAACCTAAGCTACACCGATATGTCTGAGATGGCCCCGGATTTGAGTCCTAATCAGCTGAGCAGGCTGATCTCAGCTGGATAGTGGTACAAGCTCTGCAAGTGACCTGATCAATGGACCAGGAAGGAGAAAATCAGCTATGTCTCCCAATCATTAGCCAATGTCCCTAAAGTGTGACTGTGTGTCAGGTAGGTAGGTCCATGATCAAATAACCTTTCAATACTGCTGTCCAGGTGTCAATATGAAAAGTTATCATTTAGGTGTGATACAGGAGGATGACTTGGCTTCCACAGAACTGTACCCCAGCCTAAATTAACACTTTCAAGAGGTCAGGAAAGAAAGAATGGAGGACAGACAAAAATGTATATAAAAAATGAAACAGTTGGATCCTTCTGCACGAGTTACTGTTCTGCATTTAGGACACTTATAATAATTGAAAGAAACAGTCCATTTCTATTCTGAAAACATTTGTTTAAAAGTCGCTCTGGGAATTCAATGCTTTGTTCTTCCAATTTCCTCTTCTCTGATTCTTTCCCCCCAACTTTGCTGCCTCCTTCCTTTTTTGCATTTTCTCAAATCTGCTGCCATTCTGTACAATGGACATTGGCCACCCTCTTATACCACACCCGAATGCCAGTCATCATATGCAAAACCATACATTAAGTGCCAGTAAGTGCAGTCACAGCTGAACATAAACTGGTCCTCCTGATGGTTCCATATTTTCCAGCAGGGAATATTGGACAGTAACACAGAACAGAAAATTTGGCTAATGTTTCTCCCTCCCTAATTCATGCTAATTGTGCCACCTTGACTGAGAATAATAGACTTATCAAACCTAAACCTTCCTGGTTGATATGGTTGAGTGAGCTATTGGGAGCTTTCTTTTATGCCTTCAGCAACCAAGCATGAATAATTTGGGATATTGTGATAACTTGGAACTTCTACAATACAATTTGCCACTGTTTACCAAAGTCCAGGACAGCTGAACCAAGAGATCTGGTACAACATTACAGTCAAGATCTATTGAAATTGTAAGTTATATAGTTCACACTTTCAGCGGGTAAGGTGACAGTGTTGGAGAGTAGAACATTTTTTTATTTCATATTCAATTTGGAGCCAAAAGGCCTGAGTTGGGTACCGGTTAGTAGCAAACTAAATGTCTTCTTGATGTCCCCATGATGCGTGCCCTGACAGTACAGTTCTTCAACTATTCAGCAGTGAAAGGCTGAGAAGTTTTCTTGCCGTTGACTTTTAAAGCCATTATTCCCCCAGGTCTACGATGTAAGCTGGGGAGGAGGCTTCAGAAAACCATGATCTTGCTCCCTCTCTGTTGTGCTTGGATTCAAAGGAGGTTGGGAGAAGGGAACAGTTATTTCTTATTCTCAGCTCTTAAGCACTTTTTCTGATTAATATCAGGCTGCTTAACTAGTGTTCCGAAAAGGGACAGCTCAAAAAGTGACTCCAAAATTATTTATAACATTTTTTTCGTGGTGCTAGGAGCATTTACAGGCTCATCAATGCTGCCACCCACCTTGCCTTCTTTGTTTGGATCCCCCTCCTTAATTTCTGACTTAGTTTCACAGATGAGTCACTTGACTCTCCCCTTCCAGAACCATTAGACCAGGATGACCCATATTAATATTGAGTTAAGGAGGAAATCTTCTAAAACCTGCGCTCCTGGGAGCAGGGCGGTAGAGAACTAACCGTTTTATCGATACATTTACTGGTGAATCATTAAATGAGGTGGAACAAAAGATACTTTCTTTATGGAAGGAAATCTGCCATCCTTACCTGGTCTGGCCCACATGTGACTCCAGAGCCATAGCAATGTGGTTGACTCTCAACTGCCCTCTGAAATGGCCTAGCAAGCCATTCAGTTCAAGAGCGACTAGGGATGGGCAATAAATGCTGGCCAAGCCAGTGACACCCATATTCCACAAATGAATAAAAACACAGCCAGCCCCACCCACTGGTTCGGAAAGCCTAAAGATGCAGCATCACTTGATCTATGGTGGCACAGTGGTTAGCACTGCTGCCTCACAGTGGGACATGCCAGGGACCTATGTTCAATTCTGGCCTTGGTGATTCTGGGCTTGGGTAAAATGCTCTTTTGGAGAGTTGGTGCAGACTCAAGGGACTGAATGGCTTCCTTTGCACTGCGGGGATTCTGTGATCTGACCTTTGTAAGCATTAGCTGAGAAAGCAGCATCACGTACACTTTAGACGGTAGGTGTAATCTTTGCATGTTGAATCATAATGCACAAGTGCATAGGAGCCAGAATAGAGGGATAAAATGCCACAACTGTGAAGATATATATTAGCTCTTTCTCCACTGGACTCAAGATTCCAACTGCGAAGGCCCAGAATATCAATGAAGGCTTTGGGAATTCATTAGGGAAAGCTATGTGCACTGGGCTGCTGGCCAACAAGCTTGCATGCAAATTGTTGAGAGTATGGAGGTTTTCAGCTCCAACTTATATCAATGCTTACACAGAACATGGAGTCCATTCTGTCATGCTTGGAGTGAATGATCTCCATGACAACACCTCAGCCAATCAGAGTTGACATGCCAAACAATCAGCATCCTTTTCTCCTGGAGTATAAATTGCTGTGATTTGAAATTTGGCATTCTTGTGTTTGTCCCGATGAGTGCAAGATGAAAAGCTCTGGCAACATGAATCTCTTTTCAGCAATTTTCAAACTGGGAGGTGTTGCTTCTGTCATCTGCTGTGGCCTGGAATTAACTCAGCAGACAAATTAAGGGCCCCTGTGTCTTGGCACACACTGGCAGTGTTATCCATGTTGTGATGCAAGGTTCCAGTCATGGTTGCAGCAGGTGGCATTATTTCTCAGTAAAAGTTGACTGATCAGAAGTTCTTCTTCAAGAGCTGCTGTGGGTATGTGCAGTGCCCTTCTCCTTCTACTAGCTGCTACTGCTTTCTCCTTTCTGCTCCCTCCTTACATTTCAGCCTCAAAGACAGACCTTCCAGATCACCCATAACTAGAAATAAGCCTTCCAAAGCAGACAACAGCAATTTAGTACCAGCACAAAGTTATTCCCAGGACTCAGAATTCACTTGTGAAATGTAGAAAAGACACAGAAATTAACTCGCAGCCTGTAGAACAGGCAGAAACTAAAGTATAGGTGCCTAGGTTATTAGATTACGTGGAGTCTGTGCTGACGTTAACACCATGAGTTTTATCATGTGGTGAGTTTTGTGCTTTATGTGAAGACAATTTTTCAGGACACACTTTCCACCTTAGTTCTAATACTGTGGTCTTGAAACATGACCAAACAGAACCTGTTTTGCAGGTACTTAGTAACTCATAAGCCTTCAATAAGTGGAGAGCAGAAAGAATATTTCTGGTCAGAAGCATGCTGCCTGTAATATTGGAAAAGCTGGACAGGCAGATATCAGGAGCACAGGAACATTTAAGCTGCAGAATTATTTATAAAAATAGGACCTATTCTTGATTTTCATTTTCCCCAATGCTAAACATGCACAGCACAATCGGCTACTCGCACTCCCCCCTCAGAGGCCCATTCCGTGCTGAGGTCTTCATTCTCTCCTCATTCCTTTCTTACCCTTAGAACCAATCCTTCCGAGGCCCAATTCCTTATTCTCAGAACTGGTCTTTTCCCGTGATCCAATCTCTTATCTTTGGAATTGAGGCAGACATTCTCTCTCCACTGTACATACACCCCAGCCTGAGGAACCAACCTCCTCACGCAGGGCCCTATATCCCTGCCTTCCTGGGAGCAATCCTTCACTGCCCTCTCGCCCCCTCCCCTCCCCATCCCAGTCTGCCCTTTTGTGAAGAATGCTGTGGAAATAACAGCTATCTGATCTAACTTCAATTTTCACCGTACTGACATGATGTTATTCAAGTCCAATGCACATCCTTGAACATCTTTGTGCAGGGAATTAAACCTGAGCCCTCCCCATGTATCCTAAAATGGGAGGCCTGAAATTTCTGGGCCTGTGCCCCTCACTTCCGGGTTTTGGATTCCCCTAATTTGTTGTTCCCGATCTACCCTGTCAATTCCTGTCACTATTTTAAACATCTCAATCACATTAGCTCAGTGCTTCTTGAGGTCATCTCTGATCAGAATATAAGTCATTTTTACAATAATAGTTTTATACCTCACTACCACAGGATAATGTAAATAACGTTCTGTCCAGTAATAAAGATGCTTTATTAGAGTCTTAAACATTTGGGAAGTTGTCTTGACAGCTTCATAATTAATGTGAAGCAATGTGACGATCTAAATATCGCAATTTTCTTTAACCTCTCTCGAATTTCTCTCTTGTTCTCCTGAAGGTTCTAACTTCATGGTTTTATAGCTGCTTGTTGTCAAGTACTGCTCCCAAGTGACTATATTTCAATGTGAACATAGACAGTCGGTACTAGCAGGATATTTGATCTTGCAGCGTATGATAACCAAGTTCCATTGTCTTCATTCAGTCACCCAGAATTCTCTGAACAGAGGGAACCTCAACCAATTTGCCACATCACCTCCAGCTTGAAGATAAGAGGTCAACAATAAAACCCAAGTCAATTAATGTAGTGCAATATGGGACTTCACGGTCTTTGCTGCCTAGTCCAAAACTGCACAGTGTATTTTCTTTTATTCCAATTATTATGATATGTTGCCACTTTCCTTAAATCTAACCTATGGCAGCAGCCTTCTGTCTTGCACGACCATGGTTTTCACCATTGTGGCCAACTCTGTGTTAAGTATTGCCTGGTGTGGTTTAGGAACTCCATTCTGACATGGCAGTCTCTGCCATATTTGTTGTAGAGGAAGACAATGGCTGCATGAGAAGGTGCACGATTCGCTGGTCTCTGCTTTCTCTGGGTCATCTTCTTGGGCAGCTGAGCATTTTGTTTCTGCTTGTCTCTTCAATGCCCTTCCAAACAATCAGTCTCCAGAAACCACAGCCCTCAACGATTATCTCGCAGTTGTTAGTCTCAACACCTGCATTTTCATATCTCACTTGCTGCGGTCCTTGGAGTGGAGTATGAAGGCCCAACAGGTCGTCAGCCAGTGGCCATTTCACCGTATTGAAGGTCTTTGGGTATCGGGCCATCATCTATCTGATATGCATTATAAATTCAGGATGCTTGTAAACAGAATATCACATCAGGGGAGCTGACAACAAAATGGTTGGCTAAGGCCAGCTATTTTGTCTCCTATTTTCCTCACGATCCTCACATGTATCCTATTAAGTTATGATATTTTGTCATCCTTTATCTTGGCTAACTTCCCTAATACTTTAATTTATATCAACCCTCATTTTGCTAATAAGCAGTTCTGGGTTTTTCTTATAGAGTCATAGAATATTTTCCTTAGTAAACACTCCTCACAAGTTTCGGCATATCCCCTATAGCCTCACCACCCTCTCCTCCCAAGGATCCCAATTCACATTCAATAAATCTCTAGTCATATATTTGTAGAATACGTCACTGTCCTTTTAACATTTTTGTAATTCTCATACTCATTCTTATGCCCTCTCCTTCAATGTAACTTCTTTATTTATCTACAGCACTCTGAAGTGTAGCTGCTTCTTTAATCGGTGTATATTTATTCTGCTGGTGTGGTTCCACAATTATTTCATTTACTTGATCAATTTTGTTACTCATAAATCACAACAGTTCTACCCTTGTAGGCATGCAAGTATACTGCTTAAGGAAGGTGACTGGTTAACGTTATAGTAATTCCATTCACCCTTCTCCACTTGTACCTATCAATATTTCAAGTATTCCTTTTCCTTTTCTATTTGCTCCTTCCTAAAAATATTATAACCTAGAGTGTTTATTGCAGTAACAATATACTGCCTGAAACAAAACTGAGAACCAAGGGATCTGCCTGGCCCTCCATATGAAGAGTTGATGTGTGAAAGTTTTTCAGCTGATTTGGTGAAGTAGGAACCAGTATTTAGAGCAGATTATTCTATAATCAGTTACTCAGCTGAGCACTGTTACTACGAAAATGAGACATCTCATACTTACCTCTGACAACCAACTTCTTTCTCTTCATAACCTTTCTTAGCTCTCATTATTGCTACTATGAGGAACATTGCTCCTCTGAGCTTTTCTCTATTACAAAGTTAAAAATAATAAAAACAAATATATGTATTGTAATTAATACTGCAGTTTCTTAATTGACTGCCTGACCTGTAAGTGCCACAAGTGCACTTTTCTAGAATTCTTTAACGGTTAAATGCCTACCCCACTAAAGCTGCAGAATGTCCCCATAAAACAGCACCACCTCTTACTTACTGGGAACATGGAACCTTACCACTATACAAAACCATACTTTAGCATGTATCCACCACACTTCAAATACCTCAAAAAGTCAGATAGCAAAAAAGTGTCAAAATCTTACCAAAAATGCCAATTTTCTGTATTTTTAAACTGACCTCTCCTCAAGAGCAGAAACTGTAAGTTGCTAATGCACAGAAACATCCCTCAACAATCAGCCTCTAATTGACCACAGGATCTGTCTGATAAAATCACAGAAAGTGTCTGAGCAGTGACCTTAAGGCCAGGTTAAGTACAACTTCATCATAGCAGCTTAATGCTGCAACTGTGTTCCACCTCCAGATGTCAAGGGAGACCAACTAGTATTATATAAATGCTGGCATATATAAATGTTATCGCCATTGCTTCAATGTGTGCTTTGAGTACAATTAATGTTTGCTGGTGTTGAACACATGTCTAAAACCTGATGTCTCTGGTTATAACATTGATCATGGAGGCAAAAATTTAATACTACATGGGCAGAATATGGACTTAAGGCTGAGTCTAGTAATTGACTCAGTCTCATGCACGTGAACAATATGAGGTCACAATGCATTCAAAATAAATTTTAAAAGGGGCCAGATGCGGCAGACATTAAAAGCAGGGAAGGAACCAGCAGGGAACAAATGGAAAACCCCCAGACAATATTTCCTGAAGAAAGCAAGGGATTGGTTAAACAATAGATATTGATAAACTTCTGATATCCGACAGGCTCAACCAATAATAAACAGCAAACTTCTTCCTTCAAAAGGGGTATAAAAAGAAAACTATTTTTTTCTAATTTTGTTGCTGAAACATGCTTTGTGTTTTTGAGCTCCTTGATTTTCACCTCTCCCAAAAAGTAATTATTTGACAAACACTTTTTCACTGAGGTGATGGTGCTTTTATCCATCCATATAAACTTTAAAAATATTTATAATAAAAGCAAAAAAATACATATATCCATCATTTTAATTAACTCCAGCAAGAGTATTGGAAGGTGTGAGAGTTTTCATGATCTGTAAGCATGGATCCTCATAAACCATATAGAAAGTTGAAATTCTTGCTCCCGGTATATCTCAAGTTGCTGATGCTAACAGATCCTCATGTTCCCAGTGCAACAGTGCTAAGGATAGCCCTTTCCGAACCTCCAGGCCCACAAAATTCAAACAGAACAAACCAGCAAGTGAGAAATGTGTGAAAATTGAAACATGAGGCTGCATGGGCTGTACTGCCAGGACTTGCCAGCCATGTATGACCCATGAGCCACAGTTTGTATACCCCAGATTTGCTGAGATGCAAAAATAAATAACCAGGTTGGGAGATCAGTGCTGTTAAAAATGTTCTATTCTCTATTACTGTGACATCTAAAGCGAAACAGCATGGATGGGAAAGCGTAAGAAGCATACATCAAGCAGAATTGGAAGCACAGCAAATTAAGGAAAGCTGTTTTTCTTTCTCTGTGATTCTCTGTTTTGTTCTTTTTGGACAGTATGACATCATTTGCGATTCAATCATTTCTCTCCACTATGCTAGTACCTGCTCCTCACGGAGTAGCTGCAGCTTTTTGGCTTTGCTTTGCCGATAGTATTCCATGATCATCATAGCTGCATAGATCTTCCCCACTGTGAGATCAGTTGCTGCAGGCAGGAAGATTGAGACAAGAGGAGGAATTAGGAAATTGAAACAAAGAGCTGGGGCTTATTGTTGGTTACATCTTCCCCCTGTATGTACTATTTTCCTAAACATTTAGTAAATTTTTACTCATGCTTCTTTCAATTTTCTAAAATCTGTTAATTTTCACACATGCATATCGAAGAAGTTGAGAAAATTTGATAACTGGCTCCACTCTATCAACACCAAGGATCAACACCAGGAGATAAAATCAGCAAGTGCAAATTACCCTGACTCCTTCCCAATAGTGCCGCTCACCTGCTTCACACATAGCAATGACAGTGACATGGCAGGAACCTGTCCTTCCAGTTGGCACACTATGAAGAGTAAAGTAGTGATGCAGGAGAAACAGAAACTCTAATAATAACTGCACTTACATTTGTGAGGGGTCACTAGTAGGTCAATTGTCTTCTGGGAGAGGTTCGGCCAGATAGACATCATCTCCTTTCTCAACTCTCGGTCCATTTGGTGTTTATCAGCTCCTCCTAACAAGGAAACAGATTGGTAGAACATTTTGGAGTAAGTCTTAATGAGGCTGCAATCGTTGTAAAAATGTTTTTATGGCAACCACAATGGAGCAGGATTTTCTCTATGCGCCATATGTTAATCATAGAATCCCTACAGTGCAGGAGGCGGCCATTCGGCCCATCGAGTCAGCACCAACCATAATCCCACCCAGGTCCTATTCCCGTAACCCCACATATTTACCCTGCTAACCCCCCTGACACTAAGGGGCAATTTAGCATGGCCAATCAACCTAACCCGCACATCTTTGGACTGTGGGAGGAAACTGGCGCACCCAGAGGAAACCCACGCAGACACGGGGAAAATGCGCGAACTTCACACAGTGACCCAAGGCCGGAATTGAACCCAGATCCCTGGCACTATGAGGCAGCAGTGCTAACCACTGTGCCACCCCTATCCTCTTCTTCATGTGCATAGAGAACAGATGGCAAGCTTCCCCATGTTACTTGGCAGTCTGTAATACATAAGTGAAGCAGCTGTGATACATAACCATGATGGTATTTCTATTTATATTTAAAATTAAGTAGTTGGTATTTGGGGTACAGAGGTTTTGTGTTAGAGCACCGTCTTTGTGCATCAAACACAGATCTACGCCTATGATTTGCCCCTTCAGGGTGGGTTATTAGTATGAGTTGTGTTGGAATAGAGAGATGCTGAGTAGAGGTTAGACATTTCCCATAATGAAGGAGGCAGAATCATAACAGCTTCCCTAAACTTTCTAGCAGTTGTTGTTAGAATGAAATTAAAAGAGGTCTGGCTGCTGAATATTTTCCCGCCTGGGACAGAAACAACTTACTTTTATTTAGTGTCTTAACGCATCTTTCAGAAGCAATTAATTAATGTGAAGTGCAGTCATGGCTACTGCCTTTTGTGTACATGGCAAGAGCTGAAAAATGGTAGCAGGTGGAATCACCAGTTAAGTCTGAGTTTTTGTGCTTTGGCCGAGGGAGGGTACCAGAAGAACAATCTACTCAAGGCTAGCCTCCACCTGAAGCATTCGGCACAAAAAGTCTTAGGTTAATTATGTATCTAAAGGATGGCATCTCCCGCAACACAGCATTCCCTCAGTATTGGACTGAGTTGTCAGGTTAGGTCAGTGGTCTGCAAGCTGTGACTCCAAACACCTGATTTGTGGCCCCAAATCTTTCTGGCTGGATTTTATGAACATGAAAAAAGCCTAAACAAAATTAAGACAAGGAAAAGTAGGAGCCGTGTTGTTATTGTGGGGATAAAATGCTCATCATTATGCTGCACGTTACAGTTTCAGAGAATCATTTTAATGAAAGGTATCACTGTGCTCTAAATCTATTGAAGTGGGAGACTG